>NC_056758.1:34183052-34490983 GCF_018687715.1 Carya illinoinensis
GACAGTTCCATCTTCACTAAGCACATTTGGATCCAGCAATACTTCAGGTTTTCCGTCCAAGCTATCCTGGATAGAGAACCGGACATGAATTGTGAATATTCAGTGTGTAAACAAAAAACCTTTAGCTCTGCTAATTCCATTTCCAGCCCACAAACCTGTGCGTAGAGGACGTTCTGGGCTTGAAGCCCAGTGTTGTGAAAGTAAAAGTACTTGTCCCCTCGCCTGAAAGGCGCATCGTAACGCGGATAATCGAAAAGTTTCGTGATCTTCTCGCGAAGCTTCTCTCTCGACTCGCATTTCTCGAGCACCGATTCAGTCAATTTCACCTGCTTTTGCACAAAATCTTTCACTTCCTCTGCGTCAGGATCCTCAAGCCTAAACATAGAAAATAAGAGATAAAGAAAGAAGATCTCAATCAAATTCGCTCCAATATTCTCAAAACAACGTAGTCATTACAAAACTCTCCAGAGAAACCTTTCCAATTTTTTTTTTTCAGAGAAAGATAACACAAAGTTGTTCTTATCCAGCTCATCGATTAAAACCTCCATTGGAATCAAGAAGAGAACTCCTGGAATCACATACGGTTTTGGAGTGACAATCCATTTCGTTTAATTACCATCGATAAGGGTCGGCGACCTTAACACCGTGGTAGTCGTCGACGACGGACTCGTCCCTGCGAGCAGTCGGGTAGAGCAACGGTTCTTCCACGGCACAAAGGGAACCCATTGTACGGCTTGAGCACGAAGAAACAGAGGTAGAAGATTTGAAAATTTTAAAATATGGCTCGGGCTTTGGATTTGGGGTCTGTTTGACTTTGAGTAAACGCAAGCGGTGGCTTAATATAGCGAGACATAGTTGGCGGCGGGTGTTTCGGGGGATATTGAAAGCGGGAAAAGTGAAAATGGCGTGAGTGTGGCGAGCGTATGACAACATAGTTACGCCGCTTTCTGCGGCCGATTCCAACCCTGGAAGCTAAAGCGGGTGGGCGAGAGGAGAATAATGTGGCCAACGGTGTCGCCATTTTGTGTCGATTATGTTGCAATGCTGCTTGTTGGACCGCTGTCAGCGTCTATAGTCTCGACTCTTCATCGCCAACCAATAAGCCATACGCTACCCTCGTCTCGTGTAATTATCATGCAACATGGATTTTAAATTATCTTCTACTTTTTCTATTCTGCTTCTCATTCTCCTTTTATCTTAAAATATTTTTAAGTGCAGTTATTTTTATAGATTTTTTATACACTTTATTAACATAATTTATTATAATATAATTTATTATAAATTCTTTTAAAATAAATCAATTACATTAATTGAACGTGTAAAAAATATACAAAAATATTATAGGTTGAAGAACTTTTTCTAACAGATCATTCGCATCGAACACTGGATCATTTAAATGAATAATAATTATTATTATTAGTCTGAAATTGTACTGTAAAAAGATGAAATGTTTAAACCATTTCATTTGTTTATATTATTTTTTGGAAAATACAAATTATTTAAAGTTGTTCATTACCTGGGCCGTGTTGGTAAACAAAACAGGCAATCAATTTTATTTTGTTTTTAAAAGAAGAGTCAATCAATCTTAAGATTAAGGGTGAGTATCGGCTGGTCCAAACTGGTAAAACTGACTGGATCGGCCATTTCGATCCGGACCAAACTGGAGTGAGAGTAGGTCTGGTCGGTCTTGGTCCGAAATCTCTTAGACCGATTGATTTCGGTCCCGGTCCCAATCCAGGAGTTTTTTGCCTTGAACCGGACCGAATGATTAATATATTATTTAATATATTTTATTATTTATATAATATTTATAATTGTATATAATTATTTATAATTTTTATCTAACCTAATAGGCTAATATTTATCATACTAATTATTAATATTTATAATTTTATACTAATACTAATATTTATACTAACTTACTAAGACTAAGACTAAATCACTACTAGTTAATAGTTATTACATGATATTTACATATAGTTATTACTTATTAGACTATACTACATAAGTTAAATTAATATCTTTAAGTTATTATCTATTAGTACTAGTGTAACTAGTGTTATTACATATTATTAGTTAGTAGTTAGCAGTTAGTAGTTATTAGACTATAGTAATTTGTAAATAAATTAATAAATATTACTAATTAACTATATACTAATAGACTACTAGTAGTAGTATTAGTATTAGTGTATTACTAATATATATAATAGTATAGTATTAGTTATATATATATTAAATTAATATCTTTAAGTTATTATCTATTAGTACTAGTGTAACTACTAACTAGTGTTATTGCATATTATTAGTTTGTAGTTATTACATCTAGTTATTAGACTATAGTAAATAAGTTAATAAATATTACTAATTCACTATATACTATAATACTAATAGAGTAATAGTATTCCTTTAAAAAAAAAATTAGAGTAATAGTATTAGTATATAGTAAATTACTAATACTAATAATATATATAATAGTATACTATTAGTTATATACTTATATATATATTAAATTAATATCAAAAGATAATTATATAAGTATTAAATATATTCTCTTGGATATAAAAATAAATAAAAAAATTGTCACTAAATATACTCTAAGTCTCTAAGTAACTAAGTTAGTAATAAATAATAAAGTAACAATTAACTAGTGTATTTTTTAGTGAGTTAATTAAATAATACACATTAAATAGTTTACTTAAATATATTTTTACTAACTTATTAATTATTTTTATTGTTTAGAATTAGAATTTAGAAGTGGAAAGTGAAAACACATCTCACTTTCTCAATTAGAGTATTATTCAATTCTGAAATTAGGGAGGGACTGAAAACGGCGCTGGTTTCAGTAAAATTGGACCTAAACCAGTTTTAAAAACTCGGTTGCGTGAAACGTTGCCGTTTCACCCAACACATATTTTTTTCCAAAATCTACTAATGAAACGGCACCGTTTGGGGTTATAAAAATAACCCCAAACGGTGCCGTTTCATTAGTAGATTTTGCCTTCCCCCCGATTCCATCCCCTCTCTCTCTCTCTCTCTCTCTCTCTCTCTCTCTCTCTGAACTCAAAAGAAGTCACTAAAACCCTAGTCGTGCTGTGCGCATCGCCTCGGAACCAACCGGACCGTAACCCATTGCCGTGCGGCGTGCCGTTGCCCATTCGTTGCCCCGTACAAACCTTTTAAGAGTTAAGCCCCTTCGCCTGTAATACGAGGTGCTGAATCGCCGATCTCTCTCTCTCTCTCTCTCTCTCTCTCTCTCTCTCTCTCTATCTATTATATAATTTTTATATCTTAGATTCTTACCTATTAGTTATTATTTTTGTTAATTTAGTTGATAGTTGTAGATATTAGGCTTGTTTGTGTGCTGGATAGTTGTGGATTTTAGGATGGTTTGTGTGCTAGATGGTGGTGGATATTAGGGGTGTTTGTGTGCTACGGACCTCCAATGTTTGTGACTTTCAATTTTCATGGCTTTCTAGCTGATTGAACAAAATAATGTAGGTTTTTTTTATAAAAATATATATGCTGTTCGTTGGATATTATGGTTGAATTTCTACACTCTGCCTGAGTTAGCTCGAGCTCAGTGTCGAGCGGTGCAATCTGCTTGAATTCCCTTGAGCTCTATGTTGAGCGAGGGTCGAGCGGTGCAATCTGTCTAAGTTCGCTCGAGCTCAGTGTCGAGCGAGGGTCGAGCGGTGCAATCTGCTTGAATTCGCTCGAACTCCATGTTGAACGAGGGTCGAGCGGTGCAATCTGCCTGAGTTCTCTCGAACTCAGTGTCGAGCGAGGGTCGAGCGGTGCAATCTAAAGTCACTAAAATGATGTTTTGTAGTCTACTCAAGTTATTGGGTTATGGTATTTTAATTTTTTTTTTCTAAAGTCACTAAGTCATATTGAATGTAGCACTTTATTGTTGAATTTGCTTTCTTAAATTTTTTTGAAAGTATTGTTAAATAGTCTTTTAGTGAGATTGAATTGGTTTTAAATTTTAATATTTATTGTTCTATAGAAACTTATTACACTAATTATTGGTTGTTTATTTTTCTAGATGGATTCTTCAACTTCAACAAATGATGTCCAGGAGTCAATAAAAAGCCCAAATATGCCTCCGCCTCCACCCCCATCCAATGTAAGTGATAAATCTAACATTGGTGGGTCACAAAGTGGTAGAGTTAGTTCAATAGTTTGGGATCATTTTACAAGAATACCAAAAGGTGATCCCACTAAACCTAGGGCTGCATGTAATTATTGTGGTGTTTCATATGCATATGATACAAAGATCAATGGTACAGAGTCTATGAAGCATCACATTGAGAAGCAATGTAAGAAAGACCCTTTTAAGAATACGGATAAGTCTCAGACAACTCTAGGTTGGAAGGTGGAGGGAGGTAGTGGCGGTGGGGGACTTGTGCTAATTGCATTTAGTGTTTAGGCTTACCAACAAGCCTTAGCTAAGATGATTATTGTTGATGAGTTGCCATTTAGGTTTGTTGAAGGGGAGGGTTTTAAAAAGTTTATGCTTGTGGTTTGCCCTAAGTGGGTAGAGATTTCATCTCGTTGAACGATTGCGAAGGATTGTTTTAATTTGTTTATGAGGGAAAAAAATAAATTGAGGAGGCTCTTCGAGGGCAACGAATTTCCCTCACCACGGATACATGGATATCCGTGCAAAACCTTAATTATATGTGTCTCACGGCACATTTTATTGATGATGACTGGAAGCTATATAAGAGGATTCTTTCATTTTCTTTGGTTGAAAATCACAAAGGTGATACCCTTGGTAAGGGCATAGAGTTGTGTTTGCATGATTGGGGGCGACTGAAAATACTTGCAATCACTCTTGATAATACAAGTTCTAATAATGGGGCCGTTTTTTATTTGAAAAAGAAAACCAAGTATAGGAGGGATACGGTCTTGGAACATGAATTCTTACATGTTCGATGTCGTGCTCACATTTTGAATTTAATTGTACGTGAGGGATTGAAAGAATACGAGGAGTCTATTGCGAAGGTGAGGGGAGTTGTGAAGTATGTTAAATCCTCCCCCCAAAGGTGTAGTACATTTAAGAAATGTGTGCAGTTGGAAGAGATTCAATGCAAAAGTCATGTTTGCCTAGATGTGCCGACTAGGTGGAACTCCACCTATCTTATGTTGGAGAGGGCTGGGAAATTTAGAAGGGCTTTTGATCGGTTGGAGGAAGAAGATATGTGCTTTTTAAGTAGTATTGGAGATGATGATGACGATGATGAAGGTGATGTGGTGACTAGGAGAAAGTCAAAGAAGTTAGGGCCTCCCAATGCATCCGATTGGGATAAGGTAAAGTTGTTTGATAAGTTTCTTACATTATTTCATGATGCAACTTTACGCTTTTCGGGGGGTGAGTATGTAACTTGCAATACTTTTTTTACGGAGTTGGTTAATATTAAAAATGCCATTAATATAGAGTGTGAAGAAGGAGGACCCGTGGTGGGATTAATGGCCACAAATATGAAGAGAAAGTTTGAAAAATATTGGGAGAATATGGATAATCAGAATATGTTGTTCTACGTTGGGATTGTTCTTGATCTTCGTTACAAGATGCAATATCTTGACTTTGGGTTGAGAAAAATGTATGCATATGATCAATCTAAAATCATTGATTTGAGTTGGAAGGTGAAAAATACATTTATCCGCATGTATGAGGCATACATCCAAGATGAAGAAGGGAGTTCTCCTCAACGCACAGGTTCCCCACGTGAAGATGCAAGTCCTCCCACAACTCAGTCTACGAATAGACAGGCTGCATTGATGGCCCAATTTAAGCAAGAGTTACAGTCAGAAGATTCTTTAGAAAGCAAGTCAGAAGTTGATAGATATATAGCTGAAAAATGTGAGGATCAAGGTAAAGGTTTTGACCTACTCAATTGGTGGAAGGTGAATTTACTTAGATATTACGTACTTTCAAAGGTTGCATGCGATGTACTTGCAATATCGGTATCTACTGTGGCCTCTGAATCTACATTCAGCACTGCGGGACATGTATTTGACTCTTTCCGAAGTAGTTTAAATCCGATGATGGTTGAGGCTCTCATATGTGTACAAAATTGGCTCCGTTCTTCCTCTACTCCAATAAGCCTTAGGACTTTAATGGATGAAGTGGAGGAATTTGAGAAGCATATAGATATGGGTATGTAATCATGTTACTTTTGATTTATTTTGTGGTATATTTTGTTTTATCTTCTATATTAAATTAAATTAACTTTATTTAATTTGTTTTATTTTCAATTTTTATGGATTGAAGGAGAACTTGTTGGGGAATTTGCTAATTCAGCAGAAGGATCAAATTCAATGGCTACCAGCTCTTAACCCAATGTTGATGTAAGACCAAAAAGGTGAGACCGTGAGAAAATAGAATGATTGTTTTGTGCTCAAGTCAAATCTGTCTTTTTTTTTTTTTTTTTTTTTTTTTTTTTTTTTTTTATGTCCAGCTTTACTTCTTTCTGCATTACAATTTCTGTTTGTAAAATCTGATGATGATCCATGCAGCCTCATGTCTCCATCATCTGTTTGTAAATCTGGGCTCTCTGTTTTCCAAAGTAGTAGCTAGATTATTAATTTAAAGAATACGACTGTGGCTAAACTAATGATGAATCTGCCTACAAACTATTGGAATTCTATTTGATGTTTCTTACATGAGTTTGGTTCTATTTGATGTTGGTTCAAACTTGGTCCTTATCTTTATTTTGTATTTTCTGCATGTTCAAGGCTATATAATGGGTTATGTAAACATTGTTGATTAATTTGTTATGGTTGTGATTTTTTTATTTTTTTTATCTACAGATCTGTGATCTCAACTTTGATAGAGAAATTGATTGTGAGGGATTTGTGGCACTTATCCAGTAGCTGATAGTCAGGAACTGATTCTCACTTTACTTAATTGTATAATTTGTATTTTGTATTGATGTAATTATGTTAATGGTTTATGCTACTATTGGTCTTTTTTTTTTTTACGTAATTTATGCTACTGTTAGTCTGTTTAGTGCACTGTGTATCAGTGCTTTTGATGTAAATTATTAAATATGACTTCTAGTCTTTGATAGTTCTTTTTTTTAAGACCTTTTAATTTTCAGTTTTTAAATATGCTTGGGAATGGATTTTTATTTTTCTTTCTTTTAGAAGGTAGATTTGAATCATTTGATGTATGTAAGATATATGAAAGTAGATTTTAGCTGTATTTTTCTCTTTTTTTTTTTAAAAAAAAAACCTTTCTTTCTTTTTTAAGATAATGCAAGTTGCAAACTGCAATTAAGTTGGTACTTTGCTATATGATAAATATTAAATGGCATATGCTATGATTGATTGATGATTGATCCCCTTGTTTAAATTGTTTGGATGTATATATAAATTTTTTATTTTTTTGACAGTAAAATATTTTATTCAAATTTATTGTATATAGATAATTTTTGTTATGGTTATTTTTATTTATCTTTCTAAGTTTTTTTTTTTTTTGTATTGTTTGCTTCAAACTAGATAAATTGTTAGTGGATTCTAACTGTTGGGCCGAAATAACTATTATAAAAATATTGGGCCATTGGCCCATTTGGAAGTCGGTCGGACCGATTGGACCGACTGGATCAGACTCGACCAAATGGGATTGGACCGCACCGGTCTTTATAAGTTTCAATCCGGTCCAGGGTGGGGAGACCCTAGACCGAATACATCCGGTCCGGTCCATTAAACCTCCCGGGACCAGACCAGACCGGACCAAACCCCTACTTAAGATATTCATCATAGACGACCTACCAATATCAAAGTAGACCATTTAGAGCATTGGTAGTGAGTTTAATAAAGTCAAATTATAACTCAAAAATAGCTAAAATGTGAAATAAACCTCTACAATAGACTCAATAAATATATAGTAAATTTGGCCATCAACCCTTTGGCTGGCTAAATTTATTGAACCAAATTAGTTAAATAATATTTTTGGAGTAAAATATTACTTTCCTTGCTGCCCATTGTCTCCCGTGTAGTCGAAAATTTATGCCATTCCCCTTTCATCTCCTTCACTTGAGCAAAACCTACTAGAGCAATAGATTGTCTCCTAGCTCTCTCCTAGATTTTTTGTGACTGGAACTGTCTCCCAGATTTTTGGTTTTTGGTGGCCGGAACTCTCTCCCTGATTGCCTCCCAGCTCCAGCGTCTGCAGTAGGGGTGTGCATCCGGATCCGGGCATCCGGCCATAACCGGATCCGGATCCGAATTTCACAATCCGGACGGTTATCCGCCCGAATTGAACCCGGACTCAATCTGGGCGGATATCCGGATTGTAACCGGATATCCGTTTTTTTTTTTTTTTTTTTTTTTTTTTTTTTTTTTTTTTTTTCCACGATATCCAGGTTATACCCGGATTCAATCTGGGTTTTGTAAAAAAAAATAAAATTAAAAATTCTAAAAATATCTTTATAACTTTAAAAAGAAATTATACCACTTTTTTTTTTAAAAAAAAAATCTGATCTCATATTTAAATTGCCCAGATTTTTTTTTAAAAATAATTAAAACACTTTAAAAGAATTTTCTAAAAAAATAAATTAAAGAACAAAATAAATAAAAATGCAAACTAGATAATATTGTTGTTATATCACAATGCAAAACATAAATTTACAAAGAACAAAATAAATAATAATACATCACAACTAATTAAACTATTACAATATCATTAACTATTCACATCTTGAATCTTGAATCTTGAATTTGGGGGAAAAATTGATTTCTTACACCTTGATTTGGTAAATGGATGGCCTGTAATCAACAAATTAAAACAAATTAAGAAGCAAAGGGCTTAAGCACAGAATTAAGCCTGTAATCAACAAATCAACAAATTGGATGGCCTGTAATCTGACCTAATTCTATGTCCCAACTCAGCATTCAGCTAGCCTTCTCAGAAAAGCTCCATCAATTGCTGCGATATTCTGCATCAAGTAATCAAGCATTAATTAGCATCCAGCACCATTCTTGCCAAGGGCTTAAGCACAAAATTATTATTCAATTTTAGAACATAAATTCAATTTGAAATAAGTCAGAGAAATGCATAAAACATTCCCATAAAAAAGGGAATCAGCAAAATAAAAGCATATCCAAACAAGAAGTCAGGATATGCTTTTCTGAGTGGAAGCACAATAAAAAAATCCTTCCCGCAAATGATAAAAAGATAGTTATGTATTACCTACCGCCCATGAATTTCCATGTAGTATGCTGTAGAATGGCATGGCTCACATTGATTCCATCTCTCTTAGGGATAGTCCTCTGAATTTTTTCAGGAAAACAACCCCAAACCGCCAATATGTGAACCCCTTTTTTTTTTTTTTTTTTTTTTGTTTTGATAAGACCACCAATATGTGAACCCTAAGGCCAAGCAATATCATAGGATATCATGCCAAACAACCAGACCAAGCAACAGAGAACAGCAAGCAATGGAAAAATAGATAGCCGTTCTTTTCTGATGGAAACATACAGATACAGGAAAATTTAATTAATATAACTTTTAAGTAAAGTCCTAGGATGATTAATAATAATAATAATAAAAGAAAAAGAAACCAATCAAAACATGGGTTAAATTTCAAACCTTTATTGTATATTTTATTTCCCCACTTTTTGCTTGACCTTTCCACAACTAAAAAAAAAAAAAAGATTGGTAAGTTTTCATTCAATAGGTCTTTCAGGTGTTTGCTACTTTGTTTGGGAATATATATATATATGTGTGTGTATATTTTATAAGTAAGAATACGGTATATTTCTAGCTTTTAGGAAGAAGCATAAATTAGATTAAACGTATCACTGGCTGATTCTTTAATAGTTTGGGGAGATGCAAACACGATTAATAGAAAAATTGAGGAACATGTCTCAAGAGCACCATAAAACAGAAAAATTCTAAAACCAAGGAAACTGAAAACACCAAACAATCATAATGAGGAACATATCATTTTACAACTGACCTACCTCCTCCATTTGAAATTTCAAGGAACACAAATTAACCCACTGTCACAAATTGGATGGCTCTGACCTAGAAAGTTGTGTTTTTTAAATAAAATCTGTGATTAATACAATACTTGATGTCCATTCTTGACAATTTTAATTCATTTTGAAAGACTGCAAAACAAACAAACAATAAAGTTTAATATTTCAACTATCACTCTAGGTTCCACACCTTTTGACCTCTACACTTCACCAGAAAAGACATTCCTAGAAAAAGCTTTCCCCATTATTTTTTTGTCCAATATTTTTTTTAAGAACTTTAGTGGTTGGAGATTATTTTCTAATTTTTAATTTAAGCCTAACCAGACAACAAGGCAGGGTCCCCAAACAATGCTTCATCTTGACAGAGTTTTTGCCATACAGATGGGGATTCCCTGCCCACTTTGTCATCATAGATTGGCTCAATCAGCTTCCTTTTCGTATCTGTTACATGTCTAAAATCCGCCTCCAACAGTCAAGCATAAGAGGGAAAATGTGATTGGCTAGATGATGCAAACCCTAAGATTTAAAGGCTAAATCTTGCAATCCCTTTTGGGACTTCCCCGTAAATGCATGTACTACTAAATCAGAATAAGTTTAGAGAAAACACATGGAGATAGCGAGAAATAAGATTTTCTGACCCAAGCGAGAATCAAACATAAACCTAAAAAAACGAATCCATCCAAACCAAGAGAGAGACAGAGACACAAAGAGAGAGAGAGAGAGAGAGAGAGAGAGAGAGAGAGAGAGAGAGAGAGAGAGAGAGAGAGAGAGAGAGAGAGAGAGAGAGAGAGATTAACATACCTTAGATTTCGAGACACAGAGACGGATTTGCAATCGCAATAGCAATCGCCACGGGCCCTAGGGTTGAGAACTTGAGAGACGAATGTGAGAGAATACTGGAGTTCGTTTGTTCGAGAGTCTGGAGTGAATTTCGTTCGAGAGTCTGAAGAAGAAACGGTATCGTTTGGGAAATGAAAATAAATGACCAGGTGTAAAACCCGATTACGGATTGCCGGATTATAAAACCGGATCCGTAACCGGATCCGGATTTATAACAACCGCCCGGATTCACTCGGATCCGGATTTCTGGACCGGACCGGAAAAAAATCCGGTCCAGATGCACACCCCTAGTCTGCAGCACTGAACGAAGAGCAACCGCAACACCGGATGGACTCCATTGTCTCCCAGCTGCAACACGAACGGACGTGACTCCGTGAGAATAAAAAGACCACCGGTAAGCCACCGAATCCCAGGCCATCCATTGAACTGATTCTCCTTTGTTTTTTTTTTTTTTTTTAAAATGCGATTTCTAGTGAAGGGCAGCACCGAACGAGACTTATGGTTTTGGTACCGGACGGGATTCATCGAACCGGATGGATTCCCAGCTGCAGCACCGAACGAGCCTCTGTCTTCGTGAGAATTTCATTGAGCACCGATAAATCCCAGGCCATCGTGCTCCTCTGTTTTTTTTTTTTTATTCATTTTCTGGAATCTACGAACGGACCGGATGTGATTTTTCTTTTTTGATGTTTGAACTCCTTTTTTTTTTTTTTTGAGAATTCTCAATGGTTGATTGAATTTCTGGAATTTGATTTTGGTGTATTGATTTGATAAAATTCTGATGAACCACTTTGAGAATTATCTTTGTTATGGAAGTTGAGAATTTCTTGTGATATATTGTGATGAAATCGAATTTAATAGAATAGTGAAATATTTTAATAGAATAGTGAAAGATTTGTTGAGCCTATTATTTGGTGTTATAAAAAGTGGCTAGTTAAAATTTGTAAAAGTGAAAACTTTAGCTAAATTTTAATTAAAATTTATTGAGCCTACTACTAGTGCTCTTATATTTTATAGACTAGATATACCATTCCCAATTAATCGACAGAGATGTTCACCCAGATAGATTCAAGGCCATTGGTCCTCAAAATGGATGATCCAGCCTAGCTAACTATTAATTTAGTGGTGAAAGGTTTTCAGTTCCAACCACCGAATTCATTCATATTCGGTTCATGGTGTCTTTAAAATTCAGTTTTCGATCCAATCTTGGAGTGTGATTTTTATAGATTGAAACTGACTAAATCACTTACATATCAATTTTTTAAATATATAATATATTATTTATATATAAGTAGTTATATAAGTACGTAACTTTCTCTAATTTATCACCATTGATCAAATAAAATACAAAATAATATATGATATGAATTAACTAATACATCATTTGATAAATCATATGATACCATATGTTATTGTATGTAGATATATACTCTACTAAAGTATTAAGTTAGTATTAATATCATAAATATAAATATAATTAATTATTCTTTTAATAAATTAGCTACATAATTCACGTTAAAGAACTCACTTAATTATTTTGATTTTACTAGTTTAATTTCGGACCGGTTGAATCGATCGGATTGAAAGTTAACGTCCAGTCCGGTTTGAAAAAAGGATGAATCAAAATTTTATATCAGCTTTTGGACATTAACACAGCGGCCACGCAGCAGATTATATTTCTTTTGGTGGCAGAGACTGCGCGCCAATCTCAAGCATGTTCAAAACAGTGCAACTATGCATGCCTTGTCCAAAAGGATGGCCAACTCGATCGAGTTGCACCTTACTTTACTGCCCAATCTTCTGAATAAAAAACATATGAAGTGAGTTGAGCAGGCCCAAACAAATCAAACCCCACAGGATGGTCGAGTTGGATCGATCGAAAGCTGTCCATCTTACAAATCGGAGCCCAACTAAAATTAAGCTATCTCGAATTAAGTTCTAAATTATGTGATTACAGATCATGAGAATCATTTTCTTTTTCTTGGGAAAAAAGATCTAAAGCTGCCCAAACAACTGCATTGTGATCAGAGATTTTCAATGCCTAAAAGATTAGGTTACCCCAACCCTAATACATGCATATATTTGAACCAAGTATTTGTTTGTGTTATAAAACCTATGTTTTATAGTTATAAAATTTCCAAGATTTTATTAATAAAGAAATTCAAAAACAGATAACAAAACCTTATATGTTTCGGTTCTGAAACTCAACAAATATATTTCTGTTTCTTGACTCAAAACCGAAATGCTCAAGATTCACAATATCCACTCTATTATCAACTATGTTCACAAAACCAGCAGAATACCAACACAGATCTATACAAGAATATACAACAGCTTCCAGATCCAATATAAGCACGAATCAACAAAATAATCGAGAGCAAATATATCAGAAAATTAGCAAGGAAATAAGCATGAACAATGAAACAAGAAAAATAAGTAAAACATAGAAAGAACACACCGAGATACGTAGTTTAACCCTAATGGTCTACATCCACGGCAGGAATGGCCTCAGAGATCTTTATTGATAAACCAATAATCACAGAGAAGCCTCAGTTCATGGTGATACAAAACCCTCTCATTTCTCATATAGAAATCGCACGGATTTCTTACTCAAGAGCAAGCCCTAGAAAAAAAACCTAGAACAATCGCCCATTTCTCTCCCTCTCTGCCTCTTTGATTTTCAACCGATAAAATGAGTCTGCCTCTTAGGATTACAATACATAAGTGAGTATATATATATATGATGCAACAGATCTGCGACAAGTGTCTCACACCCAGCGGCTCAGATCACCTCTTCAGATTGCACGGCACATGCTTCTCACGTGCCTGTTTAAATGCTGACTTAAAGCTTTAGAGAACCAGATCGAGCCACAAGACCTTCAACACTTAAACACATTTTAAACTCATTAATAAGCATAGAGAACACAAAGAAATGATCTGACATACATATTAGAGTTTGGTATATATGTGCAAATCAGCATGCATTAGCAGCAGCTTAATTAATTGCTTTAAGTTGATGTTGTACCGTTTGGAT
Organism: Carya illinoinensis; assembly: GCF_018687715.1. Classification (NCBI taxonomy): domain Eukaryota; kingdom Viridiplantae; phylum Streptophyta; class Magnoliopsida; order Fagales; family Juglandaceae; genus Carya; species Carya illinoinensis. The sequence goes on from NC_056758.1 coordinate 34,196,917, forward strand.
AAAAGATACAACTAAAAGTACTGTCCAGCAAAGCATCTTTTGTTTCTGAGGAATGCGGTAGCTGTATCGAACAACGTCATCTTTTATTTCAGGTGCAGGATATATAGATCAGCTTTAAAAAAGAGAGTAAATTACAATCTAATTGTCATGAATAGGGCTAGCTGATGCACATAACTGCGAGTCTTTGACAAGGCTTATGCTAAAAACCGTTACAAAATATTGAAATATTTAAGCTAATTAATATATCTTCGTAATTCCAACCGAATGTACGTAGGTGTAGGATTTAAGTTTGAGCAGAAAACGTACGTGTGCGATAAAGAAGAAGAGGATACGAGAAAAGGACAATTAAAAAACAGAGAGAAGACAATAAATAATACACTGCCTTAACCAAATTAGGTGCTGATCCAGACTCCTAGCAAAGGGTCCCCAAGGATCGGCTTCATTCTCTCGTAAATTTAGACGTAGGTTTGACTATAAATTCAAAACTCATTGACAAAGGACTTAAAAAAAAAAAGAAGGATAGATATAAATTGCCGCAAAATAATATATACTAGGGCCATAGCTCAAGAAGTTTAAGTTGAAAAGTGAGGGGCCGAGCCATCAAAGTTACTTTCTAGCTTGACCACCTAGCTAGCTACAGATAGATCAGCAGAAAGCATACGCACCGGCCACCGAAGTCCTTTCATGTTTCATGCAGTAACATCCATCTGCATCATCCCAGCTGAGACACTTCTTCCATCAAACTAGACAATAAGAACGAGTAAATACTGCCACAACACAGTTCAAGGTCGGATCGAGCGTGGGATTTGTATCGTCTGTACCCCTTTTATGGGGATTAATTAGGTTATAGGAGCATTCGATCTTCTCTTTGTCTGTTATTATTTTTTTTTTTTTCAAGAAATTACCCGCTCTTTGTAATATTATGATGTTTTTCCCTGCGAGCTATAAAATTGTGGGTAATTATTTTGCGTTATTTAAGAACACTGGCAGTCTTCAATCATGAGCCTAAAAGAATACAGTTGTGGAAGGAGTAGGGTTACGTATACAGTATCAGTAAAAGGCTGTCTGCAGCTGCCCTATATATAATAATACAAACAAATAATTATTAAATTATAGCTGTCATTGAACACTCGGTAGGCAGGCATGCATGAAGCAATGAAGACTGAAATCTCAAGACCCTGATCTTTTTATTGTGATCTCATAATCACCTTGATTATACATATAAGACAACAAACATGGGAGATCATTGCAAAAACAAGTTCCAATTAATCCCTCAATGGAGACATCATTTCGGTCTCATGAGCTCTGACAGAATAATGTGATCTTTCTTCCGGTTTCCACTAATTTCCACTATACCCTCGCTTTTTCAATATCTTTGCTTTTTAACTTTTTCTGTGTAAAATGTACTGGGAGACCTTCATTCATCGAAAGCTTTTTGATCTTGAACCTTCCTGAATCAGAATGAAAGAGAACATGCCCAAAACAAGCCCTAGGTCGCAGTACAAGAAAGAAACGAGAGAGATAAAAACACACACATCGATCCCAGAAAATAGAACATTAAATAAGGGTTCCCAAAGTGATGCAGCCACACAAGATCTGCATATGATCAAACAGAAACCAGAGAGTTCATGGATGATTTTTGTGCCCATACAAAGATTATTTAAGCAGAAAATAAAAACCTGCAACACCGACATGAAGAAGAAAAAAAACTAGTTATAAATAATCTTTGTTCCTTTTCCTATTTAGAAACAAAACAAAAGTGGAGTTCTGATGATTAAGTACTAGACAAGCATCAAGCCCTTGGAACTGCAGTTGCATGAAAATTCTGTAACATAAAATAAAGAAAAAGAAAACAAATGGATGAAGCCAACAGAAGATCATGATGATTTACCATGAAATATGCATGCTCTATACCTTGATGTCAATCGTGTACATGAGAGAACAGATGGAGGAGATATATCACGAGGATCTTACAAAGAGAAGCCAACAGAGCTCAGTTGGCAGTATGCCCACCTCCAGAGAGAGAGAGAGGACGAGGTTTTCTATTGAAGGGAGGTGGACAGAATGCCAATAAACTCTGTTAGAAAGCCTTTGTTAAATCCACATGAACGCACTGCCCTTGTATTCACCATTGAAGATCCGCGCACATTGATATGCACATGAACTCGTACAGAGACACACGGAAACGGAGAAAGAGAGCAATAACTACATGGGAGTAGGAGATGGGGGCAGAGGGGTTCTATTTAAGATGCGATGGGGGCGAGCACAGTGAGAGAGAGTGTGGGCGTAATTAATTAATAATTGAGAAGGCAAGTGAAGGAGCGGGGGTTTTGGACTCGAAAGATGGATAAATAATCACCAGATTGGAGTGTTAATTCACACACACACACACATATATAAAGAAGGATCATATTACTATTCAGCTTCCGCCTTCTCCTCCCCCTCCCCATCGTTCCTAGATGAAACCCCTATACCTCCTTTCCCCTCAATCAGCCTTTTATTGCCTTTCTCACCCCTTTTAACCTCTTTTCCTCCCTCGTTTCTGATGCCGAAAGCCACTCTCTCTCTCTCTCTCTCTCTCTCTCTCTCTGTATAGGTCAAGCAAGGGGACTGAGAGTCTTTTCTAACTGACGAAAAAATGACGAGGCTTAAAGAGGATCAGTTTCGGATTAAGGGGAATCTTAGTTCCATGTTTCCTCTCCAGCCTTATGTCATGTGTCAATGTCCCTCATGATCTGCACCGACGTTGAGTATAGTAAGATCACGATTCTGGCACGTTAATTTTTTTTTTTTAAAAAATGAGATCTTTCAAGAAATTAGTAGAGAGATTCTTGTGAGGTTTTGTGAAAGCTCATGTCTATCTATAGAAAAATACGTTCCAATTAGAGCTAGCAATGGAATTATTAGAAGAACAACGTACGTAACGTCTATCTTCAATATGGTAAGATACACAACAGGCGGACAAAAATAAAGATTTATCTACAACAGATCTCCCCAGCAGAGGGATTTGGCGTATATACTATACATGATGGATTTGTATGTAGTTTGAAAAGTATTTTCAATGAATTTTTTGAGCAAATATAGCCTATCGGGTTCTTATATTTGCAAGAGGTGTGATCACTCTAATGCATTTCTCAAGTGTCCAGCACATATATACTCAGAAATTTCAAACTACGGGTGCTATCAATTTATGTATTTTACTGAACTAATCTCAGTTTACTTTTTCAAGACACTGTTTGAGAAATAAATTCATTTCCATCAATCAAATTGTCCTCTCTCCCACGTCAGGCACAGAGAGAGAGAAAAGAGTGCCCGTGCATGCTTTCTCCATTTTCCTTCATAAATCTATCTAACATATTATTTTTGTAAGATGTGTTTACGCCTCTTTTCCATTAATTACTTGGTTGATGCAATATGAATTGTTTCTACAAAGTGTTATACAAGTTTGTATCCTGCCCAGAAAAATAATAATTAGCACGTGAATTCTTTAGATATTTTCACTGGGATGCAAAACTTGGCACGTGACTAGTATTGAAGTACTGAAATAATTAAGATGGTTTGCTGCAATGGTTAACCATCTGCCATTATTAATGCCCCCTCTCCCCAACAAAATAAAAACATTTACCTGCATGATTCAATTTATGTTATTAAGCATCATGATCATGAGTTTGATTCTAAGAAAAACTAAAGCGATACGCTAACACTCACTTGTGAAGACGTGATTTTCAACCATAAAACTTATTCTAGCAAATCATCATTATCCTTAATCAGTTTCTATGTTTCCCCATTTTTTTCTTCTCTCCTTTCTTAATTTCTTACCTCATTCCAAGCAGTCAACCAACTACTCAATTCTCAGTGATCTAATCTGCTTATAATTTCTTCGTTTTTGACAGATGCCGAGTCACCTCAAGATCAAGATTGTATAACTTTGATGGATCAAAAAAATTAATTGAGTTTTAATCGTATTTAAGCTTTCAACCGAGTTTAATGGATCAGCAGCAATGGTGGGGGTAGCCAACCTTCTCAGTCATGGGTCCTACTATAAACCACTAAGTGTGGAATCCTAGGTACACTCCACTCCTTTAGAAGAACAGAAGAAGAAACTACATGAGAATTCAAATCCATAATTCCTTTTGACCTAAAGGAGCACTAAAAAATACGATTAAAAGGTCAAAACATAGGTCAATTCTCTCCCAGCTAGCTATAATGGTAATTAATCAGTAGCACTCATGTCTTCCATAACCCAAATATATATATATATATACACACACTCCCTTTTCATTGACTGAAATAAAAAGTGGGTGTTGATCATCTGTTGTTGCGAAAATAGAAAAACAAGAACAAAAGAAATAAATTAGCACAGTCACAAATGCTATCTATGGACACAGAGATCATAGAGATATGAAGAAATCTTCCATTTTGTCTATCGATACGTCGCACTCATCACGCCCACAACCCACGCTCCTTAAAAACACCCACCAGCTCCCTCTACATCTCTATCAATATTAATTAATTTATAATACCAAAAGTTCCACAAATACTCATTATTTATACGTTTTCGCGTGTGTGTATTTATTAGGCCAATCGAATATAGTCATACTATTTATTGCTTCAAATCTACCACCTCAACCAAACCCAATTAATTTCACCTATATTCAATTCAGAATTCGACCACACAGAAGAAATCAACCCAGAGTTTATATACAGCACTGATGCTGACGACTTTGTTCACATCCCAGCTGTTTACACCCCATTAGACTGTGAGCCACAGACTGGTTCTGCACCTGATTGCTGTCTAAGCCATGATTGAGTCGTTGGGAAATGAGAAGTTAAGATTAATGTTTTATCGGTAAATCCTAAAGGTTAGAGCTGCTGCGATTTTTGTTAAGCAGCTTTTACCGTGAAAATAAAAAAGAAATTTATTCGAAAACTGGGGTACGTTTGCTGCACCTTTACTAACTTCTCTCACATAAGCAAACAAAAAATGACTTGGATAACTAGGTTTTCGTTGAGTTTTGTAGGACTGTTTGTTGGTACTATATATGACATGATGAGTATTACCTTAAAAGTTAAAAGGTAATGGAACCACACTGACCCAGGAAATTGTCCTTCTCTCTCTCTCCTGTTTACAGTAACAGTTTGCTCCATGTAACGTTGGTTTTATTTAAATATATGACCGAAATTACTCCAATTTTCCGTTACATTTAGCTAGGGTACAGTACTAGTTGCCTCATCTCTGGTGGGTAGAACCAAAGGAGTGCCATTGTCTTTTCGTAATTTCTTTTAGGTTAATTGTTAACGTGCCATGCATGAAATGGAACAAACAAAATGATCAAGACAATAAGCTCTTATTATAAGTACGTACTTGATATGAAGACCACCTCATGAATATCAAGTATTCAGTTTACTTTCATTTAGCTGAAACACAGTACTGTTACTTAAATTTCTTGCAGTTCTTCCATTTTGTCATCAAGTGGATCAAGGCTGTCTGGCCTACACAAAGAAGAAGAATAACAGGCAACCTGCGATGGTGTGTCGAATTGTCATCATCTAATGCCATCAATATAACGGAGCAAAGCAAAAGACTAAAAAATTTTTGTAATATGGAAACTTTAACGTGAGAAACATGTCATTTCGCTTCTTTTAGTTTTATGCATAAACCTAAGCTTTGAAAAAAGTTCATGCGCTTTGTTCCCTGCGCTCTTTGCAACTCTGTAGTGTATTACTTTTATCCTCCTTTCTTTTCTTTAATTTGTTTCCTTTTCGGAAAAGGCTTTTTTTTTAGGGTTAGGTGCTATGGTAGGGACCGTTGGTGTTCTCTATTTATAAAGAAAGTGATGTCCAAGATATGAAACAAAAAGACATAAAATAATCGAGATTTCCGAATTTCTTCTATCTTGGCGGCATTTTTTAATAGAGAAACTCCAATTTTTTTTTGGGGGGGGGGGGGGTTGTGTTTCTTGATAATTGATATCGACAGAAGGGGAAGAGAAAGGGGAGAAAAAAAAAAAAAAGGACAACCAAAACGAAAAAACTACGTACAGTACTCAGGCAGGCACTACAGTGAAATGCAAATATGTACTAACCGAGATGTAGTTGAGTATATACGTACTAGTTATGAAAATTCAAACATGATCGAGAAACTAAAGCACCCAGGCACGAACAGGGCAGGCCGGCTGCAGGAGGAATTTTTACTTTTGCCTATTACACAGCTCGATGCCTGGAAATCCACCCCTTTTCATGATTGTGAGCTATTGGGGTTCAGGTGTATATGCTTTTACCAAGTCATGTATCTGCTTTTACCAAATATCATTGCATTTTCGTTCTTTGTACAAAAAGAATGCCCGTCGTGCCCGTTGGTGTTGGACGTTTAAGTAGGAGAGAAAAGAATCTCTGCCATGTTAGACTTTTGGAGCGTTTTGCACCATCTCTTTCAACTCCTACGCCAAAGTATATATAAAACAAACCCGATAAAAATCTTTGGAAATACAAACTTTCACAGCTTTGAACATCTATCACTTTTACTGTCAATCAGAGGTGAAGATCTCTAATTAGAAGCCATTAAAGTTAGGTCTTACATCTTCTGATCGAGGTTTTTCCCATCTTATTTTCTTTTCTTTTCTTTTGTTTCTTTCACTTTTGCATTTTCCCTGTCGAAAGGCAGCGTTTACTTATTTTTGCAGGAGTTTGGATTCTGCAAATATTTGTACTTACCGGCTGCATGCTTTGACTTCCTAACGAGTGTGTCACGCTGAGGTACTATTGATGGGACGACAAACATCTATATATAATCAATTCAAGTCAATAACTCATGCTTTGCCACATAAACGAAAAATGGTTTTTGTATAATTCTCAATAAAAATCCAACAGATCAATATGTATCAGTATGACAGTAACTACAGATTCAAATCGTTGGTGACTCACCAGCACACGGGTGAACTCACTTGCTTTTCAAGAAAAAAGTGATTAAAAGATCATTAAGGTCGTAGTTTGTATTTTTGGCTTTAAGTCTTGTGAGAAACATAAAAGGCCTGCCGATTGCTGAGATCGAATAGCGCCAAGTCCTTAATTCGTAAATAGGTACGGTTCAATTCAAGTTTAATTTATAATTGAGAAAAATATTAGAAATCAAACTCGGGTGATCAGTTCTCTCGATCTTAGGTCTCACATGCATCTCACAAATAATTAGATTGATCTCCTGTGAATCTTCTGCTATTAAATTGAAATGCATGAATATTTTTTATTATTAAATAATAAGATTTATAAGTGAAATGATAAAAAAAAAAAAAATCTCAACAAAATACAATATATAGACCCTTTAGATCCCATGATCTACTAGTCTTTAGCTAACAGAAATGGGGAATAAGGGACCCGGCCGGTTCATGTAGGGTGTATCTGTCACGAGAGAGTGGCTTGTTATATTGGTTTGAATGTTAGGGAAGAGAGATGTGGCCAAGGTGTGGAGTTGATCAGGAGTTTCAATTCAAAGCAGGAATGATGAGGGCGATGACGATGGTTATGATGATGCGGGAGACTTTTTTCCAGCCCTACTTCCATGTGACTCTTCTCTCTGTCCCATTATTATCTTGCCTTCCAATACGTCGGGGCCCATCCACGTACAAAATCTACAGATAATCTCAAATGGCGAGCTTAATATTCCATTAAAATCCGTCCCTCTCCCTCAAATGGGAATCTATACTGATGATCTCTGGGATTCTTTCATGACAATTCAAGGAACACAATAAGACTGATAGATTTTGGATTGAATACTTTGATACGCTGATGATGCAGCATGCTCTCTAGCTAATTTTCACCTTCACTCGCTAGCTGCAGCCTGCATCTGATCATAATAATGAAAGATCGTAGTTCCCAAAACCTGCTTATATTATATTATGATGCATGACTTTGCCGTTTTGCCTGCATACGTACGGGGCTTTTCAAGTCACATATAGTCTCTCGATCTCTTTCAAACTTTAGTCTGATGGGGCATCTACTTTTTGTTTGAAAAACCCAAACAAAGCAAAGAAAATGGCTTCTGTTTCTTTGTTTTTTTAATCAGATCACCTTGGCCTTTGGTGATAAACGAATAGCAAAATGCATTTCAAATTGAACAACTTATGCTCTGATAGGAAGACAGATTAGACTGGAATCAAAATGTCGAATCTTTCTTTTCATGATATTAGAAGGAGTTAGAACAAACGCATTTTTTTACTCGCTGGAAAAAGGTATGGTGGAGAGTTGTAGACGCTAGCTCCTCAATCCTCATGATAAGCTTGAAATTTAGTTTGACCTCAATTCTATCAAAGATAAAGTGGCCGTAGTAAGTAGTGTGCAGAAATAATGGTTATAAATTTTATATCCGGCCTGCCCATAAAGACTTGAATTCGACATCTTTAATCCATCAAATCAGACTAAGGGTAATTTCTTACTACTAAAGCGACACCCATTATTAGGGAAAAAAACATTCTAGAAATCCTATTCCATAAAGCAAGCAACGTTTTGTTTTGCCCCAGATCACGAGGAACATGCTTATAGAAATATTTGATATTATTAAGCATTAGAGACGGTAAATGAAAACCCAGTACAACGTATGATTCTCCAAGTAAATTTGTAATACTATGGCTAAAGGGAAAAGCCCAAGCCCCCGAGGCCAATCCCAAAATAGATATGGGTAACGGATAAAATTGCTTTAGAGGCTTTACTTCTGCCATACTGCATATCTATGGCCACAAGTTGCCAATGACCACTCTCTGCCAGTTGGACACCATGACCCATCACCAATCTTCATGCACACGTTCTCCCCAATGATTGCAGAGTAGAGATTCGCCTGTGCCTCCAGAATTCTAATAGATGATCGGCTGTGAATGTCTTGACGCTTTCGAATGTCCATCTGGATACATATTTCAAATGTTCAGTATGGAGGAATTTTTCTCAACGAGGACAACTCGATGAGTGGGGAATAAAAAAAAGTACCAGTTTCACGATCTGGTCATGGATGGAATTGCCCCAGTCGTAGAAATGGTCATAAAACACAGTTGGTATCCCTGGATGCGTGAGAATATATGCATAGCCCTACATAAATGGAAGTGTCACAAGGCATTGCCAACATTCAGGAGTTATTTGACTTGGTGAAGTTCGAAAGGGGGAGTGATGAGAATATTACTTAAGTTTAAACAGGAAGGAAAAAAAAAAAAAAACATTACTTCTGCTTTGAATTTCCCACTGATAAGAGTCTAATTGTAAGGAAATGCAGTATGACGTTCTACCATATATTAGTCATCCTCAATTTCAGAAGCCATCAAATGGGAGAAAAAAGCTTGTGGGTAGCCTAAAAACTGTAATGTTATTACCTGTCAGCTCGTGGGATACCTGTTCAGGACCTTGACAGAAAGATCAAAGATCAACCCGTGAACTTAATTAACTGCGCAAGAAATTGAATTCTTCCATGTGGGATGTTATTCTTTCAGCAAGCACAAGAAATTGAATTCTTGCCTCTGAAATAAGACCAACGGAATTTTTGTGTCTCAATTATTCCTTGTTGATGGGCTCTGGGAATCTGACATGGTATGAAGCTCATACCGGTAGGAATATGAATTCAGTATTTCTGATTGAGTTGCCAGCATGAGCAACCTTTTGTTTTTCTTGTTATTTTCCCCAATTTTTCTCGTTTTAATTGATAAGATTTGAAGCTAAGTTATACATAACACTATCCCATGTAGGCTTTTACCTCTGCCAATGAAGTACTAAAATAGAGGACTCGGGTACAGTCGTCTACTGTAGCTACGAATCTATCCAGAAGTTCCCTAGCTAACTGTTGAATCTCCTGAGAGGGGAAGAGATTTAACAAGAAAGTCTATGATGAACCTATACAAATTTTGGTATTGATTGAGACAGAAAATTAGTAACCAGGTGACATAAACGATTAAATTTGGATGATTAAACTAGCAAGTTCTTTGCTTGTAAAGAACTCAAGGTTAATAGAAAGAAAGAAAAAAAAAACCTGATCTGGACTCCAAGAATTAAACTTGAGGCCAAGTAGATATATTACACGTAGACAAGAAGTTCACGTACCTCCATGATGTGATATGAAGGGAAGGGCCAATGAGCCTGCAAGAATAAAATGACTATGTTGATGAGTGATGTCATAGTTTCGATCCTGAAGATCAGTTTCTTAAAACACAGTTTCTACCAGTGAAACTGAAAAAATAAGCATATATAACAATACTATCGAGAATAGAAAATCATAGATGATGTCGGCCTGTAATGTCAGAGTAGGAATGATCACATCTGTGACACATTACATAGAAATCAGACCTCACTTGGGACTTGACCAGGAACCAATATTTTCTCTTGGCTCAACAGAAAGAAACTGAGCACAACATTTTGTGGGTAAGCTATCCTGGGGCCTAAACTTAACCCTTACGGTTTATAGCCTGGATTTACTCAATACCAACCTTAGGAGCAAAGACCTCCTAAACTTTATTTCCGGTGATTGGTGGCCTGTGTCAAATTTGATTAGTCTATAACAATTTTATCGTGAGCAAAAGAATAATAGATAGAAGCATCAACAGAAAGGCGGCCACCAGGCATCAGGAGATGCTATCCTGTTTGCTGCAATTTCATGCATAAAAAAAATATTCTCCATACATGCACTGAACACAAGAAGCAGGTGCGATGACCTCCTACAATCATCTAAAAACAATCTCAGCACTACTGTAACAACAGCAAAGAGCATCAAGTACCTGGGTTGAGCCTGTATCATGGTTATCAATGAATGTTACAGCTCTTGAAGGCCACCATCCCATGACACCTGGAGGTTTCCCTTGAGGATCCCTAAGGCGCCAGAATTGTCCCTTAACCGCTTCCTACAAACAAGAACATAAAAAATATAGTTTCTAATGGAATGTATAGGACCTCAATGGAAAGCGTAGCTCTTGATCTATTTGGAACACCTGAAGAATTCCCTTTGTTGTGAAGTCAAACGCAGTTGAAAGCTGTCCAGTGCCATCAATCCAATTGATTATCCGCTGTCTGTGGCTATCTACAGGTAGAATTTGCGAATGAAAAGAAACATCAGATCAGAAGCATCAATGAAGATTGACTGGTATCATGATCACTAGGCCAAATTTTTATCCATTAAAAATCAGGTGGGATGCGGCATTGGAGAAGACTGTTCAATAAGACACTAGTACAATATCGATCACTGAAAAGGCAACATCAACATGAGATCTCTCTGGCTGGCAAATGAAGCAGCCAAGTGCTCACCTTCGGTAATTCAGTATGGGCAAGCTAGCATTTCTGAGTTTTTTATATTTATAGTTGAAACCATCCAGTTATTGCAGAATAGAATCCAGAATTTCACATATATCTTAAAGTTATGCCACTCCTAGTCTTGTAAAGAAGCTCCTGTACGCAGGGAAAATTAAAAGGACTGAAAATAACTATCCTAGATTCCTAGCCCAATAGGCAGGCATTTTAACATGGAGTAACGAGAAGCAACGCTTATCAAATGACCAATTATTTGAGAAACTTGAGCCTTTATCGCAAGTCCATATTCCAATGTACAAAAATGTACGTGTTCATATAAAGAGCATTAACAGAAAATGATATCAAGTTTGGTGAAATGGTGCAAACCATGATAACTTCATATTTTAAAATTATCAGACTCACGAAACCGAAAATAACTAGTTAATCCACCCTACAAATTGTATATATCAAACTAATATTATATATAGTCATGCAATCATTTTAAAAAAAAGTGAAGTCTATAATTAAAAAATTACTTTTTCTCATTTTTCTTTTCTTTTCTTTTCTTGTAGTTTCTTATTTATTTATTTTTTATAAAATAATTACATAGCGCTTATATACCTGACGACTGCAAGCCTCATTTTTCGAAAAGAGTACATGAATGGAGTAGGATACCTTGGTTGTAGTCCAAACCATGACCATTGTAGTTGCACGAATCCCAGGACTCCCCCACAGCAAACATTGGCTTAGCTCCTTCAATATATTCTTTCACATATTTTGCTGAATAGCTAAATGAAAGCATCAAGGAGACATTAAGTATGAGTAGCAAGCACATCCAAGAAAAGACCAAATACTTGTATTCAGTGGGTACGATAACAGTTACCCTCTTACGAAATCAAAACGAAAATCCTGAAAGCCAACACTATTCCGTAGCCACCGGAGCCATGCAGTAATATCTTTCCGAACAAATTGCTGGCTATGATCAATGTTTGGAACCCCATGGAAGTTGTCCCCAGTGCTTCTATTACCCTGGAATATAATAGTTAAGAGAGATAAAAAAAAAAAAAAAATAGTATAAACTGTGCCAAACTTTTTTCATGTATTGAGAACAAGTCTTATTACCAATCCACCAGTACAAGATGTGACAGCATGTTCGTCCCATGATAAAGGGATTCCATCATAACGGTTATACATTCCCCCATGCCCTTGAGTAGTTCCAACTCGATGATTGATGACTATGTCAGCCATTGCTCTAACTTTGTGTTGCTTCAATTTTTGAAGCAATGCTTTCAACAGGTGCTCCGAACCATACGAAGAATTGAGGGAATAAAGGTTCTGCGGAAGGTAACCTATAATTAAGAGGAAAGGACACAAAACACAGTAAACGAGTTGAGCATCTGCTTAACAGATAATCCATGATGTCTAAAGCATTGATGCCTCCAACCTTCAGGTGCGAAGGAATGACTTGCTGGTGGCAACCATGCTGAAGTAAATCCAGATTTCGCGATATCAGGAACTTTCCTTTCCAAATTTCTCCACCAATCATACTTATGAGACTCCCAATTAAATGCCTGTAGAGCATGTTTTTCAGTCATCATCTACGTGCTTCAATGTTCTTAGTAATTTTAACTTTTAAGCGTTCAACACTAGCTAAGATCCAATAAAACAAGATTGAATGAGGCAACATCCTCATAAAGTTCACCTGAAAAAGAATTTCTCTTCCGTTGCGTGCAATGGCACCTGCAAATGAGTCCAAGTGCATAGTTTAGAATCACTAGAAAGATGGATCGGGATGTATTTCCATTCACAAATACTAATTTTTAAGAAAGAGATACTCTTACAGATTCAGGCTTTTGTTTCTTTCAGTAATAAAAAACTGGACAGACACATATTCTAATCCTAGAAAAACATTTAAGGTTTCAAGTGTCATTTGAATAGTAAGTTGAGATGAGATAAGATGAAAGTTGAAAGTTAAATAAAATATTGTTAGAATATTATTTTAGAATTTAAAAAAGTTGAATTATTTATTATATTTTATGTAGAAATTTAAAAATTTATAATAATAAGATGAGATGAGTAAAATATTTTTACTATTTAAACGGAGCTTTAGTCCTTGATGTTCATAAAGTTGCAGTCAATATATAATCAGGTTCCTAAATAATTTTAAAAGTTGCATTCAAATCCTTACTTGATTAAATCTGATGATTAAAGCATCAAGGGGCATGAAAAGGTTGGATGATTTTTCTATTTTAAGTTTCTTGAGAATTCCATTGCCGAGTCTATCTATCCAAACATGCAAAGAATATCAGCACTCTTTAGCTCTGATAATCTATTCAATACTTTTTTCTAAAGCATAACCATAGAAAGTTAGAAACACCAGATAATTACTACGTACGTCTAAACTATGTCACTTCAGATTAGATACAGGTTACACAGCATCGAGGTCATTGTAAAATACTAAATTCCATGATTCTCAAGGAAAGTGTACACTTTTTTGTCAAAATTGCATGACTTAAGCCATTTTAAATTGTTCTCATTAGTCAGATATCAAAGCTGATATGTGCCTGGGTTCAGAAACAAATAGGAAATATGACAAAACAAGATGCATTCGATCTAAAAGGTTTAGAAAGTAGCATACCGAGATCATTCTGCTGATTACTCTCATCAATATCCTTAAAGCAAACAAACGATCGATAAGGTTAGAGAAAGAAAAGCAAAACGCAGGTAAAAAAAAACGCTAGCATCTCTATTAAGAGAGAAAAGCAGGATTCATACATTGCTGCGGTAACCCATAGCAAATCAGGTAGAAGTCGTGAAACCGGATCACACAATATACAGCACAAAGATCCTGCATCCACATTAAACTTTAGAGGCCCCTTTAGATGTCTAAAGAAACGAACGAGAAGGAAGGATGCCATGCACAAACATATCATTATTGGCTCATTTTTCACTCCCATACTACTTTCCATAAACCAGATGGAATGGCCGATATTCCATTAATGCGAATATCGAAGAAAACCCGAAAAACAAAGCATAATTAACATATAAATGTTGCTATCATTTGTAAACTTACTATTTAATCCTTTACACGTTTTCGTTTTATACGAAAACCCAACACTTATACAACAGTTGCAATCTAAGATTTTTTTTCAACATGCAGTAAAATTTCACAGGCATTGTAATGGAAAAAAATCCACAAGAAAATGTAGACGGACTCTTTAACATGCAAATAAGATTTTTAGACATTGCAGCATACCAACAACAGCTCAAGGTTGCGATTGCAGCATGGGTTAGTGCCTGCGTTTTGGTCGAATAAATAGAATGAAAAGTGGAAGATTCGGGCGACACCACCAAATTGGAATCACGCAGTTCCATCCATACAAAGAAATTTTCCATGGGGGAGAAAAGGGCAAAAAAGCGATAAGAGAATGTCGAATTTTAGCGATATATGATTCTCCTTGAAGCAATTAAAGCCGCCAGTTCCGAATTTCAAGTCTGGAATGAAAGGAAAAGGAATCGTCTTTTTGAATGGTGGGATATCAAACGTTTTGGCTCCTTCGGCATTTGGTTACTCGGTGGGGGAAGGGAATGTTCATATTCAACGGTAAGCGTGCGCCGTCGAACTCGCTGACTCGGAGCTACAAGGCGTTTCGCGTAGTCCAGCCACTTCTTGCCGTCGATTCGATTATACAAATATCCTACGGTGCGAGTCTTAATCAGATTGTTTGAACATTAGGTTCTGCGCTGCGGGACTAGGATACGATTTTGTGCCTACTGCCAATATGGGCCGGAAGAACTAGCTTGATATTGGGCCGGACATAGTTGTTCAGGCAGTTGAGCTCGGATCCCAACCCGATTCAATTCAAATTCCCAAAAAGTAGTACCAGTTCTGATCTCATGGCGGTCCAGTCGGCGCCGAAGTTCCGAACTACTAACTCCTGAAACCCAACCCCGAAACCCTTCGGGTTTAGTTTGAAAGGTTCAACTACTCTATTTTGCCGCCATAGTCCAATACCGCCACGCATGAACCACGTTGATGAGTGGCGTTCTTTCTTCTCACCAATGTCACCATCGCTCTTTCTTCACCACACTTTTGCAATTTACCCATCAAAAGGACCTCCAAAAAGGCAAGGCTCTCCACGCCCAGATCATCAAGACCGATTCATCCTCGTGCATATACCTTGCAAACAGCGTTGTCAACTTCTACGCCAAATGTGGGCACTTAGATAAAGCCAGGCTTGTGTTTGAGAAAATAAGCGACAAAGACGTGGTCTCATGGAACTGCCTCATCAATGGGTACTCTCAACAGGGCTCTACAGGCTCTTCTTTTGTCATGGAACTCTTCCGGCGAATGAGGGCAGAGGCAGAGAATACTGTTCCAAATGCCCACACCTTCGCTGGTGTTTTCACTGCCACTTCGAACATGTTGGACATTTTCGGCGGTCAGCAAGCTCATGCACTTGCTATCAAAACTGCGAGTTTTTGTGATGTTTTTGTTGGGAGCTCGCTTCTGAATATGTACTGCAAAGTGGGTCTTCTATTGGAAGCTCGCAAGTTGTTTGATAATATGCCGGAGAGGAATTCGGTTTCTTGGGCTACAATTATATCTGGGTATGCAATGCAACGAATGTCTGTGGACGCTTTGGAGCTTTTTGAATTGATGCGTCAGGAAGAAGAGGATGAGAATGAGTTTATTTTGACTAGTGTTCTTAGTGCCTTGGCAAGCGATGAATTCGTGAATAATGGTAAGCAAATTCATTGTCTTGCATTTAAAAGGGGTTTGTTATCATTTGTTTCTGTTGAAAATGCTCTTGTTACAATGTATGCAAAATGTGGGAGTTTAGATGATGCACTTAAAACGTTTGAACAGTCCAGTGATAAGAATTCCATCACGTGGTCGGCAATGATCACGGGTTATGCACAAAATGGGGATTCTCATAAAGCTTTGAAATTGTTTTCTCATATGCATTATTTTTGTATTAAGCCCAGTGAGTTTACTTTTGCTGGGGTCATCAATGCTTGTAGTGATATTGGTGCTGATACGGAAGGAAAGCAAGTGCATGGCTATTCCTTGAAGATGGGATATGAATCCCAAATATATATAATGACAGCTTTGATTGACATGTACGCCAAATGTCATAGCATAGATGATGCTCGCAAGGGATTTGATTATTTACAAGAACCTGATATTGTTTTGTGGACTTCTATGATTGGAGGGTATGTACAAAATGGTGAGAATGAAGGTGCTTTGAGTTTGTACTATAGAATGCAGATGGAGGGGATTATGCCCAATGAGCTCACCATGGCTAGTGTCCTAAAAGCATGTTCAAATCTTGCTGCTTTGGAGCAAGGGAGGCAAATTCATGCCTGTATCATTAAGCATCAATTTAGTCTTGAAATTCCAATTGGAAGTGCTCTTTCAACCATGTACGCAAAGTGTGGTAGCTTGGAAGATGGGGGCACTGTATTTAGGAGGATGCCTATGAGGGATGTGGTGTCATGGAATGGAATGATATCTGGCCTTTCTCAAAATGGGCGTGGTCATGAAGCTCTAGAACTGTTTGAGGAGATGCGATTGGAGGGCACGAAGCCAGACTATGTGACATTTGTGAATATTCTCTCTGCTTGTAGCCATGTGGGATCGGTGGAGCTAGGTTGGCTTTATTTCAAGATGATGTTTGATGAATTTGGTATAGTTCCAAGTTTAGAGCACTATGCTTGCATGGTTGATATCTTGAGCCGTGCCGGTAAACTCAATGATGCCAAAGAATTTATTGAATCCGTAACTGTTGACCATGGTATGTGCCTATGGCGTATCTTGTTAAGTGCTTGTAGGAACTATCGTAATTATGAATTGGGAGCCTATGCTGGAGAAAAGCTAATGGAGCTAGGTTCACAAGAATCATCTGCATATGTTTTGTTATCGAGTATCTATACTGCCTTGTGTAAATGGGAAGATGTGGAACGGGTTAGGAGGATGATGAAACTCCGAGGAGTGAATAAGGACCCTGGGTGTAGCTGGATCGACTTGAAGAGTATGACTCATGTGTTTGTTGTTGGAGACCAGATGCACCCACGGATTGGAGAAATACGTGCAGAGCTACGGATGTTAACCAAACAGATGAAGGATGAAGGTTACGAACCCACTTCTGAGTTAAACTCTTGAGGTATTGAAAGTTGAGATTACATGTCAACTTCAAGTGGCGGCCGTTATTCATGAGATTATATATATTGTAGAAAACAAATATATCACGTTGTAATGGACTCTTTCGTATTTGCTCAAAATTCTGTGTGGTTATTCACCAGGTGAATCCGAGTTTTCAACAAATAGCAAATAAAAACACTATACTCTCTCTTTACAAATCCTCCTTTCGTTGTGAATATGCTGCTACATGCTGTTACCAGCTGGTTATCAGAGACTGATCTGATGCACATGCTAGGTTTATATATGGGTTGCTCCGAATAAAATCAGCTAGTGGAAGGCTGCCCATATATGTACAACCATACAATCATGAAAACAACAACAAAACTCGAGCTAGAGACTCGGATCAATTCTATTTACAACGCATATTTGGCAATCCTGATCTACCTAGGACTAAGCCCCCTTTTATCTCCCTTGATAGATCGTTGGAAACAAAGTAACTCTTGGAAAGAATACCTCGGTATCAAGAACCTAAGTGAAAAATAAAATTTTAAATTTAATAGATGTTATTCTATATCATACATTCATCGTTTTCAATATGTAAACGATTTTATTAGATGATCACATAAATGAAAAAACATTTTTTTTATATGAAAATTCATTGAAAACGTAACATATCCATATATAAGGATAATTTATTTTAAAATGGAAATGAGTATTTCATCTCTGTATAAATCTTTATCCTCCGCGGCCAAGATAGGCTAACTCGTCAATATCTGATTTGGCAGCCCAGATACTTCATTTGACAACCACTTCCATGTCTTTCACCATGTTACGTGAGTTGTGATTGGGTCGTTTGGGTTGTAGCTTTATTATTATTTATTATTTTATTATTATTATTTATAAAATATTTAAGATTATCTTAATATCTAAATATAAATATCCAAACACAATTTTAAGATAATAAACTATAGCTTGGTTTGGATTAAGAGTTCATCTTAACTCATCTCATATTTTCATTATAAATTTTTTAAATTTTTACATAAAATATAATAAATAATTTAATTTTTTTAAATTTTAAAATAATAATAATAATAATATTTTATTTAAAATTTATCTTTTATTTAAAATTATTTATTTTATCTTACTAGATAAAAGGCACACGTGTACTCCCTCCACCTGGCCTACAGTATTCAATCAACAAAAGAGTATTCTGTCTTAAGTTCTTCCATACACTCAGCCCCCGCACTCCGCTACGTGGGTTTTTTTTTTAAATATATATTTTGTTGTAAAATAACATTGTAAAATTGTATGACCACCTTGAGCTAGCCGTCAAATGCACAGTGCATAGTGCCAGCATAGTACTGCATAGTAACTGGCATAGTAAATGGCCGACATCGCACAGTGTGCATAGTGCCAGCATAGTACTGCATAGTAACTGGCATAGTAAATGGCCGACATCGCACAGTGCGCATAGTGCCAGCATAGTACTGCATAGTAACCGGCATAGTAAATGGCCGACATCGCACAGTGCATAGTGCCAGCATAGTACTGCATAGTAAATATGCACAGTGCTAGCATAGTACTGCATAGTAACTTGCATAGTTCCCTTTGTACGCCTATATATATCGTTGAATTTTTTAAGAAATTCATAAGTTTCATAACTTCTCTGAGTTCTATCTCTCTCTCTCTCTCTCCTTTCGATAGTTTTATAACACGTTATCAGCACGAGAGTTCTGACGATCTTGAAGCTAATAGTCATCTACTTCAAGTAAGTCTTTCAATATATTTTTTTATAGTTTTCAAAATGAATATGAAATATTAAACATACTTATGTTCTTGATTTATATATGTAGAAAATGTCAAATCTTACAAAATTGGAATTCGTTGCTCTTGACATTTCTGGGAAAAATTATTTATCTTGGATCCTTGATGCTGAGATCCATCTGGATGCAATGAACCTGAGAGATACAATTAAAGAAGGAAATCAAGGGTCCCTGCAGGACCGTGCTAAGGCAATGATTTTCCTTCGGCACCATCTTCATGAAGAATTAAAAACTGAGTATCTAACGGTGAAAAATCCACTTATTTTGTGGAATGATTTAAGGGAGAGATATGAACACCAGAAAACTGTAATCCTCCCAAAAGCTCGTCATGATTGGATGCACCTGAGGTTGCAAGACTTCAAGAGTGTTAGTGAGTATAACTCTGCACTCTTTAAAATTAGCTCGCTATTGAAATTATGTGGTGAAAAAGTCACTGATGATGACTTGTTAGAGAAGACATATACTACTTTTCATGCCTCGAATGTGCTCCTGCAGCAGCAGTATTGAGAGCGAAAGTTCAAGAAATATTCTGAACTTATATCTTGTCTTCTATTAGCTGAGCAAAATAATGAGCTTTTATTAAGAAATCACCAGTCACGTCCTACTGGTTCTATATCATTCCCTGAAGTGAATGGTACTAGATTTACATCATTCTCAGAAGCGAATGGTGCATCTTTTCAAAGAAAAAGAGGGCGTGGACGTGGTAAAAAAAACTATAGAAGTGGAGGTCCTAGAAGTGACCACACTAAAAGGGAAAATAATAGATATACACCGTACCACCAGAAGTGGTTCAACTCAGAAAAGGGCAAAGGTCCTCAAAATAAATTTGTAAATAAATATGAAGATGAATGCCATAGATGTGGTATGACTGGACATTGGTCTCGTACCTGTCGTACAGCTAAACACTTGGTTGACTTATACCAATCTTCCATAAAAGAAAAAACAAAGAAATTTGAAACAAATTTTGCTGAACCATCATATGCTTTAAATTCTATAGATGGAGAAGATATTACAAGTCTTGATGTTTCTGATTTCTTTGAGGATTCTAGTGGTAGAGTTGATCATGGAAGTGTTCCTTTTTAATTAATGTATTTCCTTTATATTATTGTAAAATATTTTTATTCTGTAATGTTTTTTTTTTTAGTAATGAAAGTTTTATATATTTTGTAGAATCATGAGTCTTATTGATGAACTTTCTATCTCCGAGATGAATAATAAAGATGTATGTCTGGCTGACAGTGCTACAACTCACACAATTCTTAAGGATAAAAAATATTTTCAAAATCTAACATTGAGTAAAGCCTATGTTCATACCATCTCCGGTTCATCGAATCTAATTGAAGGCTCCGGAAGAGCTTATATTGTGTTGCCTAATGGCACCAAATTTTGCATTGATGATGCTCTATTTTCTTCACAATCCAGAAGAAATTTATTAAGTTTTAAAGATATACGTCGTAATGGTTGTCATATTGAAACCATTAACGAAGACGATAAAGAGCATCTTCTCATTACTAAAATAATTTCGAGCCAGAAGCTCGTATTAGAAAAACTGTCTGCCCTCTCATCTGGATTGTATTGTATAAAAATGAGAACAATTGAATCACATGTTGTAATGCACCAGAAGTGCATTGATCCCAAAATATTTATGACTTGGCATGATCGCCTTGGACATCCGGGATCAATAATGATGAGACGAATAATTGATAATTCGTATGGGCATCCCCTAAAAAATCAGAAGATTATCTTACCCAATGAATATCCATGCTCTGCATGTTCTCAAGGTAAATTGATTATCAAACCATCTATCTCAAAGGTTGGTTTTGAATCTCCATCGTTTTTACAAAGGATTCATGGAGATATATGTGGGCCTATTCAACCATCAAGTGGACCGTTCAGATATTTTATGGTTTTAATTGATGCATCAAGTCGATGGTCACATGTTTGTTTACTTTCCACTAGAAATGCTGCATTTGCTAAACTTCTTGCACAAATAATTAAGCTACGAGCACAATTCCCTGACTATCCAATTAAAACTATTCGATTGGATAATGCAGGAGAATTTACATCTCAAGTTTTTGATAATTATTGCATGTCAATAGGAATAGATGTTGAACATCCAGTTGCCCACACACATACTCAAAATGGTTTAGCTGAATCATTGATTAAAAGGCTTCAGCTAATCGCTAGACCTTTACTCATGAAATCAAATCTTCCTATTTCTGCTTGGGGACATGCTATAATTCATGCAGCATCATTAATTCGAGTTAGACCATCAGCATATCACAAATATTCACCATTATAGCTTGCATTTGGTCAGCAACCAAATATTTCTCATCTTCGTACTTTTGGATGTACTGTATATGTTCCAATTGCACCTCCACAACGTACAAAGATGGGCCCTCAACGTAGACTTGGGATATATGTTGGGTTTGATTCTCCATCTATTATCAGATACCTTGAGCCTCTTACAGGGGATATGTTTAAGGCACGTTTTGAGGATTGTCATTTTGACGAATCCATTTTTCCAACAATGGGTAATGAGAAGTCGGTGCCTGAAGCACGACAAACATTGTGTAATGAGAAGTCGGTGCCTGAAGCACGACAAGAAATTACTTGGGAAAATAAAGCTCTTTCCCAATTTGATCCTCGTACAAAAGAATGTAATCTAGAGGTTCAAAAGATTATTCATTTGCAAAGTGTTGCAAACCAATTACCGGATGCATTTACTGACACTAAAGGTGTGGTAAAATCATATATTCCTGCTGTTAATGTTCCAGCAAGGATTGCAGTCCCTGAAGGACAAATTGCCAAAATAGCAATAGGCGAGTCTAAGATACGCCTGAAGCGTGGACGGCCTATTGGTGCTAAGGACAAAATTCCTCGAAAGAGGAAAATACAAAATGAATTTGGTACTCCTGAAGAGTCCATACCAACACAGGCCATAAGAGTAATTGATGCTCATGAAGAGAGTAAATCTCCTGAGAAAGAACCTCCTGAAGAGGTATTTCATGAAATGTCTTCCCTTGAAGAGGGACAGGTACCTGAAAATAACGAGATCTCGATACATTTCATGAATACAGGAGAAATTTTGAATAGAAATAAAACTGTTGTCGACAACATATTCTCATATAAAATGGCTCTTGACATTACCAGAAGTAATGAAGAAATTGAGCCAAGAACTGTCGAAGAATGTCGACGTAGAGATGACTGGCCAAAATGGAAATCAGCTATTGAAGCTGAATTAAACTCGCTAGCAAAGCGAGAGGTCTTTGGACCAATTATACAAACACCAAAGGGTGTAATACCCGTTGGATATAAATGGGTATTTATACGTAAACGTAATGAAAGTAATGAAATTGTGCGATATAAAGCACGACTTGTTGCACAAGGTTTCCTGCAGAAACCGGGGATTGATTATGAGGAAACATACTCTCCTGTTATGGATGCAATCACATTCAGATATTTGATTAGTTTGGCAGTTATAAAAAGATTGGATATGTAGTTGATGGATGTGGTCACCGCATATTTATATGGATCATTAGATCATGACATATATATGAAAATCCCTGAAGGATATAAAATGCCTGAAGCTTCTAATCTGAGTACATCCAGAAGTATGTATTCTATTAAGCTTCAAAGATCTTTATATGGGTTAAAACAATCCGGACGCATGTGGTATAGACGCCTTAGCGAATATCTATTGAAAGAAGGATTTGAGAATAATCCAATATGCCCATGTGTTTTTATTAAGAAATCAGACTCCGGATTTGTTATTATTGCGGTTTATGTTGATGATCTAAATCTTGTTGGAACTCCTGAAGAGATCAGAAGAACTGCTACATATTTAAAGAATGAATTTGAAATGAAAGATCTTGGCAAAACGAAATTTTGTCTCGGCCTGCAGCTCGAGCATTTGCCAAATGGAATTCTCATTCATCAATCAAATTATACAGAGAAAGTCTTGAAACACTTTTACATGGACAAAGCTCATCCCCTGAGTACTCCAATGGTTGTTCGATCACTTGATGTGCAGAAGGATCCATTTCGTCCTTGTGAAGACAATGAAGAAATTCTTGGTTCTGAAATACCTTATCTCAGTGCAATTGGAGCCCTGATGTATCTTGCAAATTGCACTCGGCCTGATATTGCATTTTCAGTTAATTTACTTGCAAGATATAGTTCCGCACCAACTCGAAGACATTGGAATGGCATTAAACATATCCTTCGATACCTTCGAGGTACGGTTGATATGGGATTATTTTATCAATATGGTTCAAGTCCACAATTAGTTGGATATGCAGATGCAGGTTATCTTTCAGATCCACACAGAGGTAGATCTCAGACTGGATATGTATTTACTTATGGAAATTCTGCTATATCATGGAGATCTGTCAAACAAACACTATCTGCTACATCTTCAAATCACTCAGAGATCATTGCAATTCATGAAACAAGTCGAGAATGCATTTGGCTAAGATCAATGATCCAACATATTCAAGAAAAGTGTGGTCTTCCAGTGATTAATGATAGTCCAACAACTTTATACGAAGATAATGCTGCTTGTATTGCTCAAATTAGAGGAGGATATATCAAAGGTGATAGAACCAAACATATTTCACCTAAATTCTTTTATACTCATGAACTTCAAGAAAAAGGTGAAATTAAAGTCAAGCAGATACGATCAAGCGATAATCTGGCAGATTTATTCACAAAAGCATTACCAACTGCAACATTTAAGAAGATTGTGCAGAACATTGGAATGCGGAGACTTGAAGACCTTTTATCATGCACTTTTCAGGGGGAGTAACGTCTTGAAGACTTATGCTGATTGTACTCTTTTTCCTTCGCTAAGGTTTTATCCCACTGGGTTTTCCTTCGCAAGGTTTTAATGAGGCAATCTTAAAGCATTTTACGGTACACATGAATATTGTACTCTTTTTCCTTCGCCATTGGTTTTTTCCCACAGAGTTTTTCCTTGGCAAGGTTTTAACGAGGCATATTCATTATATGTGGTCATCCAAAGGGGGAGTGTTGTAAAATAATATTGTAAAATTGTATGACCACCTTGAGCTAGCCGTCAAATGCACAGTACATAGTGCCAGCATAGTACTGCATAGTACTGCATAGTAAATGGCCGACATCGCACAGTGTGCATAGTGCCAGCATAGTACTGCATAGTAACTGGCATAGTAAATGGCCGACATCGCACAGTGCGCATAGTGCCAGCATAGTACTGCATAGTAACCGGCATAGTAAATGGCCGACATCGCACAGTGCATAGTGCCAGCATAGTACTGCATAGTAAATATGCATAGTGTTAACATAGTACTACTTAGTAACTTGCATAGTTCTCTTTGTACGCCTATATATATCGTTGAATTCTTTAAGAAATTCATAAGTTTCATAACTTCTCTGAGTTGTATCTCTCTCTCTCTCCTTTCGATAGTTTTATAACATATCTATATATTTTGTTTTAGAAAAAGGTGAAAACGTGGCTTTCTTTAATATGCTATTGTACTAGGGTTTTATCAGGGTATAGCAATGGAACACAAACCGCGACATTCAAAACTGTAATGGACATGGCGACCATCTCGTACAAGCCAGAGCCTCACACAAACCACTGAAAATGAAAAGCCCAGACTCAAAATCCGACAAATATCCGCCTCCGACACATAAACTTGAAACTGAACAGTCTGAACCCGAACCCAAGAAACTGAAAATGTCAACCACAACCACCGACGATGACGAAGACACCAGCACCGCCACTGCGGCTCCCGAAACCAACAAAAAGCAAAGATACAAGCGCCGCAAGATTGCGATATTCTTTGCCTACTGCGGCGTAGGCTACCAAGGAATGCAAAAGAACCCAGGTGCCAAAACCATCGAATCCGATCTTGAAGAAGCGCTGTTCCTCTCCGGTGCGGTCCCGGAACAGGACCGCAACAATCCTAAGCGCTACGACTGGGCCCGCTCTGCCCGGACTGACAAGGGGGTCAGCGCATGTGGACAGGTTGTGTCAGGCCGGTTCTACATCGAGCCGCCTGGCCTCGTCGAGCGGCTTAATTCAAACCTCTCATCTCAGATCCGGATATTCGGGTACAAGCGCGTGACGGCTTCGTTTAACGCCAAGAAGTTCTGCGATCGGAGGAGGTATGTGTATTTAATACCCGTTTTTGCGCTCGATCCCTCTTCGCATCCCGATAGAGAGAGCGTTTTGGCTAGTTTGGGATCTGGGAATGAACTCGTTAAGTGCTTGGAATGTTCTGAGAGAGGCCGCAAGGTCGTAGGTTTAATGGGTAAGCGTATTTTTGAGTCTAAGGGTACTGTTGAGTCAGGCATTACGTCGAGCAGTGGGGATGCTATTGAGGAATCCAATATCAAAGAGGAAAGTAGGGCTTATTTGGAAAATGGTGAAAATCATAAGTTTAATTCTGAATCTATAGAGGAAGCCAAGGTTGTAGATGACAGTAGAGCTTCTGAAATTGCTGCGGTTGAAGCTGAAATTCCTGCCAAAAACGTGGATACTGATGCGAAAGTAAACCTGCAGGAGGGTGCAAAGGGAGGTGGGTATTTTTATGGTGAGAAGGAGAGGGAAAATTTCAATAGAATTTTGAAGTATTATGTGGGGACTCATAACTTCCATAACTTCACCACCAGAACAAAAGCCGAGGACCCTGCTGCTCAGCGCTTTATTGTTTCATTCAACGCAAACGCTACGGTTACAGTCCAGGGTATCGAGTTTGTCAAGTGTGAGGTTGTGGGGCAGAGCTTCATGCTTCATCAGATTCGGAAGATGATTGGGCTTGCCGTGGCTATCATGAGGGATTGTGCTCCGGAGTCACTGATAGAAAAAGCTTTGCAGAAGTAAGTACTCCCATTGTTGGCTGTATTTATCACCTCATAGTTGTTTATATTCCCAATGCGATTCTCATTAGATGCAAATAACCAAATTTAGGGATGTCAACATTAACGTTCCTACTGCTCCTGAGGTTGGTTTGTACTTGGAAGAGTGCTTCTTCACGTCATATAACCAGAAATGGAAAGACAGTCATGAAGAGGTGTCCATGAAAGCATATGAAGAAGAGGCAGAGGACTTCAAAATGAAGCATATATACTCTCATATAGCCTCAACGGAGCATAAAGAAGGAGCCGTGGCCCTCTGGTTGCATTCTCTCAACCACCGTAATTATCCAGATTTACGTGTCGTCGGCAGTGAAGACATAAGTGACGGGAGATGTGGTGAAATGGAGAACGCAGTCAAGTAAGTTATTCTGACAGGAAATGGGATTTGAAGTGCTGCTACACCTTTTTTTTGTCTTTTCTTTACATTTTTCGTGTACTCTAATTTTGATCACCAGTAGAAAATTTCACACCCGTTGGATGGTTATAAACAAACTGTGTATTCTACTTTCAGTTCATTATTGGATTCTCATAAATCTCTACATGGGTCACTTTTCAGATAATGTTAAAAAAATTGGTTAACCCATATATCTCCCTATATAAATTTGATATTACGGCCAAGTTTGATGGGCTTAGTAGAAATGTTGGTGGTTCTTTTATGCCATATGGATGTCTATGCTTGGGAATTGGTTGGTTCATTTGACGACTTGCTGCACTTTTGGTATTATTTCTTGGTTATTGTGACGGTTCCATTTCATCTCCATTAAGCAGAGTTGTAGCCATACTAGCTTGTTTAGTCAGTTTTTTCTGCTTCAAATACTATCTGGCTTCTGAGGTTGGTTTCCTGCTTGATTTATCTTATATGTTATCGTTTCAATTTTTGTTAGCTCATCTGCTCCATGTATTGGAGTTTAGGTCAAGGGAATCACATGAAAATTTGACAGTTTCATAGTTCGGTCTTACGAGGAGAGAGACCATGCTGTATGTTTCTCTGGATTCAATTTACAACACTCTCTTTCATTGAAGAGGCCTGGACATGGCAGCTCAAAGCAAACACGCACACCCAAGAGGCTAGAAGAGCCCCTGGCCATGGATTTCGTCCTCATGGTAGACCCTGATGACGGCTTTTTGGGTTCAATCTGCAAAAGTTAATTTGCAATTTGCTTCAATATCTGAGTGTCACTGAATTGCAGAGGTCTCTTTTCTATATCGTGAGAATGGTGAAGCTTTTAAGCGGTGCACTTACGCTGCAGTAAATAGGGGCTTTTATGGTACGAGGTTTGGGGGATGAATATTATCAAGTCTGAGATCAAAATCAGATCAGTAATGTTACTCATCATCTTAATTCTTATTATCATTTTATCATTTTAGTTTTAACATTTTTTTCTTCAAATTTTTTATGAGCTATTTTTTTAAAAATTATACTCACATTAATAGAATGTACAACGAGTATACATTTAAAAAATAATAAAATCTACATATTTACTAATAAGCTTTACTTTTTTAAAATAAATACACGATATTTATACCATCTATACCATCTATGATTTATACACGGCATTGCTTTATTTTAATTTGTTTAGTAGTTCTGCCTAGGTCTCTCCTTCATTGATTTTGGGCTAACACTTATACCGTTTGCTGTTCTCTGAAGCCCAAAACTAGGCCCACTTGCTACACCCTCGGTCATGTCGCGAATTAAACTAAAAGGTTAGGTTTGGACAATAAATTGAAATGGAATAAATTACGTTAAAAATTAAATAAAATAATATTAAAATATTAATTTTTACTATTATTATTATTTAAAAAAATTAAATTATTTTTTATATATTATGTAAAAATTATAATGATAAGATGAGATGATATGAGTAGCTCATCTCAATCCAAACCGAGCTAGTTGTGTTTGGGTAGTGGAGTCTCGGATCACTTCACTATTATTTAATATTTTATCATTATTTTGTACTTATTTTTATTTATTATTATTATTATTTAATCTTTTATAATTATTGAGTTTTGTTATATACAAACACAATCACGTACTAATTTGTGTACTAATACTGATTCATTCATACTTAAAATTTAAATTAACACTATTTTCAATAAAATTTACTTTTTGACTAATCACATTATATTGGTGCACATATTAATGCATAATTGTGTTTGTAATTATATTTTTTCATAGATTATTATCCACATGTCAATCTCAAATCATATTACTGTCCAAACATAACCAAATCTTTCGTCAAAGAAAGCTGTCAGTTTTTCCTAAGCTATGATTTTTTTTTTCCAACTTCATTATGCTAAACACGGCATTCTCTCTGATTTTTTAAACATCTTTAACAATTAAAAAAATAAAAAATATATAAATTTACTTTCTTAACTATTAAAAAATAAAAATATTTAAATAGACACATTTAATAAACATATTTCATAATCATATTATATTTTTCTTCAACTTTTAATGTTAGTACTTTGTACAGTATGATAAAAGGTCCTAGATTCCTATATTCTTCCAAAAGGGAAACGGGGAAAAAAGAAGAAAAAAGGGAAAGAGAGGACACATTCACATGTACATCCATCCTGCTTCAAACGAGAAGGCCCGCCGTAGGGGACCCTATCATCTTATCATGCAATACACCTCAAGGAGTAAATGGGCACCTGAGAGTCTACCGAGGGTGCGCCGTTGACTCGAGGGTGATCGCTCTCCAACCCGTAGTCCATAAACGGACGGTACTCCAGCTCCTCGTCATGTTCATATACAAATTCTGGTATCTCAATTTCGTTCCTTCTCACGTGGTCCCACAGAAACTCCACCCTGTTCACGTATTTGAGCTTCCAATACAACCTGCAGTATTATTTTATTATTGCACAGTCATTCAACAACGTTTCTCATAGTCACAGGCCAATTACCTTAATAAACCACTAAAAACCAAAAAAATTGCGTGTCTTTTTTTGCATTAACGCGCTGGGTCGTGCAGTGCGATTACAGAATGGCTCAAAGCAAAGGCGTCGACAAGCATCATAGATATGGCTTTTGTCAATTGTCAGTATCAAAAGGCTAAGAATGGGACCAATATGGGTCATGACTTGTCAAAATTTGCACGCGAATCTTACCCTCCGCTGAAAATCAAACGCCCAAAGGTGGCAAGGAAGAGTCTGGCCTGCAGTCCCGGGTGTACGAAATAAACAGCCTCTAGATTTTTTCTGATGTTGGTCGGAATAGCCTCATAGATTGACCTTAGGGTCGAGATTCCGGGAAAATTTTCGGCTCTCTGCACACCCGTGTGCACGTACACCACTGAGAACGGCCGCTCCTCTAAGTTGGCAAAAATCTTCTCCCCCAAATACTTCTGGAAAGCCTCCGTACTCACAAGCCGAGCTGATCATAATACATCACAAGAAACACCGTAAGAAATTCGTTTCGGTTGGAGAATACATAAAAGAACCCACGACGATCGACGTTCTTAGTTCTTACCTGGAAAAAGTCTACCGATGATGCGGAGCACCTTATGACCCTTTTTGTCGCGTCCTTCGATCTTGAAAGCTTCGAGTTTCTCGATAAGATGTTCTTGACCGGAGAGGGGGAGTGTCAAGAGAGAATTCATGGTTCACAGTTTAATTAGAAGCGAACGAGATATGGGGTTAAAGCCAAGGCTTTTCGGTGGTTTGGTTTTGAGAGGGAATATGTATTTATATACATAGGTGTAGGGAAGTTTCGAAGTGTAGGGTAGGTCCAAAGCGGACTGGGAGTCGGAGATGTATAAGAAAAGGGTGGCTTTATCCAAATCCGCTTGGTATAGCCGAGGGGCGTCTCTTGGCAACTTTGAGGAGGTCAGCAATGGTATATTCTCAAGCATCTTCCGTTTTGGGTTGAGGTTAATCTGTCTCAACCCACTCGGTACAGGTTAGCACAATTTCACTGACGCTAGTGGACCCGGTTTCATCTTTTCTGGACCGTTAGATATCTGACCCAGTAGCTAGGATGTTTACACAACAAGGCTTAGGATGTCTTCCAAGAAGATTCGGACGGTTTTGAATTTTTTTTTTTTTTTTTCCCTAAGCGGACGGTTTTGAATTGATTATAATACTAGTTGGAGAGTTTAGACAAAGTGGGTTGATCCGATGTTAAGTGCCCCTGTCCAGTTGAATCTCCTAAAAGACTATAAAAACTAGTCTGCATGAGCGGCAATTATCATCCCACTCATTCTCTTAATTCTAATCAAATCAAACTTGTTATTTGGAGTAATTTATATGTAATTTTCCGGTTTGTAAATCTTAAATAATTCTTAAAAAAACAAATCATTGAATTTCAAGGGCATCCTATTTTTCTCAAAAAGACTCTGAAAGTTTGATACGCTAAAGTTATATTATCTTATTTATTTATTTTTCACCGAGTGAATATTTGTCCACTGAAAAAGACAGAAAACCCCCATTAGGGAGACTTTTCAACGCAAATGGAGCAAATAAGGTAAGATAGAATTAAATATAAATGCAAAGGAGGAGATAAGGTAAAAGAAAAGAAAAAGGTTAGGCGTGACCCGTGAAGAATGATGAGGAAACTGCTCAGACTTTTCCTAGGAAGGTATGAATAAAGTTGAGGTGTCCAACCCAAGGAATCACGAGGCATGAGCAATGATTCGAAGGAAGGATGATTATATCAAAGTTGTTTCTAATTAAAGTATCCACGCATGATTAGTCAAATATTGAAAAGGTGGCAAGTTTCGGTAATTCAGTCCAGTCAATTACATACCTTGTAGATTGAGAACTATGACTTATTATTGACAACCACTCCAAACCGTATTTAGTGGAGTGCCCAATTTCCACGTATTTTTTTTTAAAAATATGACTAAATATCTAATTTATATATTAAAAAAATAATTTTTTAATAATAAATCTTATTTATTTTTAAATTAATTATACAGCATATTTTATAATTATAGATAACATTACTCTTATAATATAATATATCAATAAGACTTTCTACTATTAATTGTAATGACATGCAATCTAATCCCATAAATAATATTTTTTTAAAAAATTAAGAGTATGAGAGGATAATTACAAGTACTTTTCTGTTTAGATGTGACCATAATAATATTTTATTTGTCAAGAATGGAACCACAAGCTCTCCCTCAACTCATATTTGAGCACAATACTAATAGAAAATTCGATCAATTCTTAAAAGGGTAGATCAGTTAACTTGTCAAATGGATCCAAAAAGAATGTTCGATTCTAAATTTTCTAATGATGTGCAGAAGCCTGATCAAATGTTTGCCATTGCTAACTCCTATCAGTAATCAACTTGGACACGGTATCTGTTGCAGCAAGAAAGGGCTTTCCAATTACATTAACTCCAGCAAGAAAACGTCTTGTCAACTGTGTCACTTTGCATATCATTGCTCCGAAATTACCGCATTTCAGACATTTGACAAAAAGAATGTGTGGAATATGGGTTCAGTTTCAGTACAATCAACCGAACCGACCCTTCTGTTAATTATTCCATTTCAGTGGGCCATAGGCCATGGTATGGAGAAGCTTGATAAATTGAAGGCAGTCACTGTACCGGGCCACTTCTACTGGACGTTACGTCAGTGATGGGTATCAGTGGATGGAGAGGATAGGCCTGGCCCACCAATGGAAAATGGTGTTCATTAAACCTATATAATACATTTACATGGGTGGAGGTTTCAGATATTATGAAGTAAAGTAAACCATATGATTGACTAATATACAGTTTTGAGCGTGACCCATTAAATTACCAAGAAGACAAAATGTAATGGAGATTTTTTTGGTACCCGAATTGAGAAATGATTTCTACAGACCTTTGTAAAAAAATAGACTTCATTTTAAAAAATTATAAAAGAATTATTCTTTACTAGTAGAACAATGGGACTTACTTTTTTTTATAAAGAGCTTATATGAATTTTGTCTATTTGAAATTTATATTTAGCATTACTCATGTGAATCCCGCCGAGCTATATAATAGACTAAAGGTGAATTAAGTCCTCTATAATTTTTTGACCAAAAGTACCGTCTACAATAGAAGAGATACTCTATGTAGCGTTAAACACATTGGGATGGACTTCCTAATGCGACAGGTATTTACCAGTCCAAATGTGCTCCATGCAAACCCTGTATAAAATTCCAAATACTTTAATTGAACCTGAGCAGATTATTATTATTATTATTGACATGGAACCGAAACTGTTTAAGCTTAAAAGGGTCAGTTAGTGACAAAAAAAATTGAGTATATTTTCCGTTAGGAATTCATCTCGTTTTGTTAAGAACTTGTAGCAGATGGGAGTTGGATTCAGAGAGAGGCAGGGAAAGAAAGAAACTAGATCCCGATCCCTTACAAGAAAAGATTGCTACTGCACCAGGAAAGACAACAGAGTAGAAAATTTCAATTGATTTAAGTATGTATCAAGCTGTATATAGCAGTCAAGAAAATAGTTATGATTCAGAGATAAAGAGTTTCTTAGATTTCAGGGACTGACAAGTGAACATTGTGATGTAATCTGTAAATCATTTAGTGATGGAGAGTATCACCAATAATCACCACAAGAGCACAAGCCATTGTCAAAGTGGTGAAATCGCTTTGAATCTCGTATGATGATAGTACGCTTCTCGACCAGTGATATGAACTTTGCAGTGTTGTGACAGTCACCACATATTCTAAGATTCTTTGTTATAATTAAAGGGCCTGCATCAGTCACCAAAAGGCCAAATGCAATGGCTAGCTTCTCACTGTGCTCATTGATCATATCCTCTTTAACCTCCTCTTCAACATCATGTAGAACAAATTCTGTCTTAGACACATATCCAACCTTTCGGATCTTTCTAATCAGCTCTTCCAATTTAACACGTATCTTCTCCCACTCAGGGTGAGATCGATCACCTACTACAAAGCGGTGGATTTTGTTTCCTTGTTCAATAATACTGCAGCCAGGGTTTCTGATCACACCTCTGTCCTTCATTAAAGTCCTTACCTTCGATGCATCTTTCCATAGATGACCAGCACAGTATATATTGGAAAGCATGATATAGTTTCTGGGGTCTGATGGCTCTAAAGCTATCAGTTGCTCTGCGGCTTCTTTCCCAAGTTCAATGTTACCATAAATCCGACAAGCACTAAGGAGGGCCCCCCAGACTCCAGAATTAGGCTCCATTGGCATTTGTATAATCAGGTCATAAGCATAACTCAGAAGACCAGAGCGACCAAGAAGATCAACCATGCAGGAGTAGTGATCCATCCGGGGTTCAATTCTATATACTTCAGACATGATCTTGAAGTAATACTTCCCCTCCTTGACAAATCCTGAATGGCTACAAGCATTTAACAAATGCGTGAAGGTCACATGATCAGGAACCAAACCTTCCTTGACCATGCTTTCGAAGAGCTCAATTGCTTTTCTTCCACACCCGTGCACAGCATAGCCCGCGAGCATGGCTGTCCAAGCTACCCTATCTGGATTAATCATCTCTCCAAAAACCTTGTGTGATGCATTTAATCTCCCTAACTTGGCATACAAATTCAAAAGCGTAGTTGCAATTCTTTCATTTGTATTGAGACATCGACTGAACAATACACCATGAATGCCCTCTGCCAATTTTCCTACACCTAAATCTTCACAAGCCTGAAGCAAGGCCACCACAGTACCTTCATCAAGCTCAACTCCAGCCAATCTCATCAAACTAAAACAGACCACTCCTTCCTCTGGAAATCCATTTTGGTTGTAAACCATAATCATAGAATTCCAGGAAACAATATTCCTTATAGGCATTGCCTCAAATAATTGACAAGCCGCATCTAAATAACCACACTTCCCATACATATTGATAATAGAATTAGCAACCTTAATTTCCAACAACATACCCGTTTTCAGTGCAAAACCATGAATGTACTTGCCTACATCTAGAGATCCCACATCGGTACAGGCTGGGATTACCGATAAGAGCGTAACCTCATTAGGCTTCATTCCCATCACAAACTTCATCTTGAAAAGTGCACACATGCACTTGCCAACAAAGCCTTTTTGAGAAAATCGGGAAATTAAAGAATTCCAGGAGGCCACATCCTTGCTAGGTATTTCATCAAACAACTTCTGTGCATCTTCTGTACCGCCAAACTTGATGTAAATAGACACCAGCTGATCACCAATAAACCCATCGCTATAATTTACCGATTTGACAACGCGGGCATGAATTTCCCGGCAGTGCGAGACGGAAGAGCAAGATTTTATGGCGAGAATTAGACTGAAAACAAGTGGTTCTGGATTGGTATGTCGTTGAGAGAAGACTTGAGGGAAAAGGGCAGTGTGGGTTTTTCTCCGGCCCAAGAGTTTGTATAGAATCAGAGCGCCATGATGAATGTAGGAGAGAGCACGTGATGGGAAACAAGATATCGATACCATTTCCCATCATAATCTCTGCTTTCCAAACATCCCTAACTCTGACTTTGAGATGAGCTTTGTGTACTAGGAACCCTTCAACCCACTTCAGGACGCACGCATCCGAAAGTACAGTTCGGAGGAGGTCCCTATGTTTGGGAAAAAGGCTGCATACCGTTTTAATTTCGAGAAATCAGCTGTTGTGAGGATATAAACGCCTACAATCACTTTAAAAAAATATATAGGAATACAAAATCCAAATAAAAAGACAATTAATTTTTTAATAATATATTTCATTATTTTTTAAAACGAATAGATGAAACTTACACACTTCATAATTATACTAATATTACTCTTTTAATTTCTCTTGCCATACGAGCAGATCAATAAAACAGACGCTATCTTTGTAATTAGGATACATGTATATACTGATTAAGGCTAAGTTCTACTTGAACTTCGTTTCAACTTTTCAGCTCTACGCCTCTGCACTTTCAAGAAGTCTGCACATTCCCCTGATTGCTTCTCTTCCATTGTCTTGAATGCGTCAACGTCTGCAGACTCATGGAATTGCCAATCTCTTATCATCATGACAGGAGATCTTGAGCTGTTTTATTTTTATAAATGGTATGTGCCACACCCAAGTATGCACATACATTTCACTGGATGTGTCATGGGTTTTGAAAGGTATTCAATTCAAAGTGAAAACCTCGTTTCTCCCTGCATGGTCGTATTGTAGCACACGTTCTGGATCTTTGTTCATATTTTTATATTAATGAAGCAAAATATGCCAAGAAGTCCGGTTTTCAGATGCAAATGGTACCTTAATAAGGTTTTTTTTTTTTTTTTTTTCCTTTCTCCCTCTTTCAAGAAAGCGCAGTGATAAAGATGAATCAATCACATTCCATTCTCAGTAATTATATTAATATAATGAGAGAAATATTTGCAATCTTTAAGGATACAAGCTATGTGACACACTCATTTTTAAAAAAATAGATCAATAAAAGTCATTTTAAAAAAATTATTTTTCAATAGTAGATTTTACTTTTTTTCAAAATAAGTGGGTTAGACTTACATATCTTATTATATATAGCATTACTCTCATTTAATAGCGAATCAATCTTTTGTCACATATTGTTTAAAATTATTTTATTCTAAATTTTGTTGTTAAGTTGATTACTTAAAAAATAAAGCGATTGAACCACGAAGCCAAAATGATCAATCAACGGGATGCAGCAAAAGGAAAACTCTAAAGGCAAGCATGCTCGCGCACCCTCATTCTACCTGGCATGCCACACAAAAGGAAACGGTGTGTTTTGGTCTTACAAAATGAGGAGTTGGAAGACGAGCTGGAGACGAAAATAGGAGGGAAAAATTTCATGAAAAATGAAGGGATGAGAATCTCCCGTATGGTTGCTTGGCACCCATTGACCAGTCTGGGAACTCCAAATCCCAGAAATCATCTAAATAAAATTATTCATAGAGAGAATCACTAAGTTGAATTTGAAAATTAAGATTTTGTTTAGAGGAAGCCAAACACTTTGAGCTGGTTAAACCATAGTTGCAATGTAATGTGACATAAACTTGTGCTTTGGGATGAGCCGGAGAGAATATATGGAGTGAAGTTGTTGTAAGATAGAAAATAAAGCAATGAAT
This sequence comes from Carya illinoinensis, assembly GCF_018687715.1. Lineage (NCBI taxonomy): Eukaryota > Viridiplantae > Streptophyta > Magnoliopsida > Fagales > Juglandaceae > Carya > Carya illinoinensis. Next base: position 34,233,072 of record NC_056758.1, read on the forward strand.
TTGAGAAACTTGAAATCCTATCAGTACATCGGAGCGGCAGATTTGGAGCAAAATCGAAGAAAGTGTGCTCAAAATGCAAACCCACGAGATTTTCCCAAGTTAGAGAGAGAGAGAGAGAGAGAGAGAGAGAGAGAGAGAGAGGAATAAAGAGATGGAAATAAATTTGAAAATAAAAAATAGGATATTTTAGACCAGACTGTAGTAATGTTTTTGTTTTAGTTGATGTTTAGACCTATTATAAAGAAAAATTTAATTGCAATCGTAACCGTACATTAATATATGCATTAATTTAATATGATTAACTAAAAAATAAATTTTATTAAAAAATAATACTAATTTAAATTTTGAATATGAAAAAATCAGTATTGATACGTAAATTAATATACAACTTTACTTGTACATAACAACATAACAAAACTCCTATATAAAGACTTTCCGTTTAATCGAGAATTGGAAAACTCAACTCAAGCAGAGATGTAGCTCGCGAAAGAGATCAGCTAATATGCCAGGGGGAGGATAAAGATTGAATACCCATGATGTGAAAATCTGTGCGCAAAAATCTGGGCACAATTTTTTTTCTCGAATATTTACCGTGCGAAAATGATTTGGAGAAGATGAACGAGTTCACCAAAATCTAACAATTTCTTTCTCCCCATCCTCTGTTCTTTTTTCCTTCCTTCTATTTTTAATATAATATAATTGCTGATGTCAGAGAGTGCGCAAGGGTGCACCAATTCGTATGTACTGTTCATCTAAACATTAATAACCAGCATAAAAATTTAAATTTTGTTACATACAAACACAATAGCCCACTAATCTGTATACCGATACTGATTTATTCATACTTAAAATTTAAATTAATACTGTTTTCAATAAAATCTAATTTTTAACCAATCACATCACATTGATACACAGATTAGTACACAATTGTACTTGCAACTATATTTTTCCTACAAACTTTTAAAATTTTACTACATATAAACAAAATCTCCTTATTGTGTACCAATATTGATTTTTTCATATTTAAAATTTAAATTAACACTATTTTTAATAAAATCTACTTTTTAACTAATAACAATACATTAATGCACATATTAATGCATAATTATACTTACAACTAAATTTTTTCAAATTTTTATTGCACCCCTTGAATTCTTCTCGTGATTGTATCAAGACTCGAAAATATAACCATAAAATTGAACAATAAGAGGTATGGCCAAGGATGATGTTAGAAGCGTAACACGATAGTGATGAAGTCTTTCTATAGGACTGAAGCGAAGTCAAAAGTCATATGGCCCATAGCGACGAAGAGTGGGTTTTAGAACTTGATAGGAGGCCTTGCATTAAATTCCCTAGGCCATTAAAGGCCTATAGTTTGCCCAAGCAATGTTAACTTGTGATGCAACCAAGTCTTTTGGGCAATGGGCATGATGGCAGAGACCCAAGAAGACCTTTCCGGCACCTCATTTTACCGTCACTCATGCATTCAATTTTCTGTATTGACTTTCTGCCATCCAGAATATCCAACAGCAACATCAGCGCGACATGGGTTAAAATCAATATGCATGCAAGAGATTGCGGTTTTCTAACAGTACCACATACGTATAGAGATAATTGTACAACTCAAAAAGTTCCCTTCAAATTCTTTTGGTTTTGGCGGCTCCCTCTGTTCTTAGTCAGCTCTCTTAACTTCCAAGTTCCACGGTTTGACTGAGATTCATTTTCTCTTTGTACTCTTTCAATTCTCTCTTGTATCGTTCTTTGTCCTTCAACCCAATGTTCTGGTAAACCTACAAGAAAACATCACAAGCAAATGAAATTCAAGTGTTCAAAACTTTTACTGATCTCAAAGATTAATCATGATTAATATCAGACAGATTTCATTCTACCATGCAAGACAAAAATGATTTCACAAAAGAATAACCCAAAAATATTTAGCATCGTGTCTGTGATTTACCATCCTTTCTTCTGGGCTGAGGTTGCTCCATGACTCACCGATCATCTTTGTGAACTCCCTCTCTCTGTTTGGGTACAAAGCTTTGAGCTTGTAATGCTTCTCTGCAAAGAAGAAGTTATAGCCACTGCGATTCGGTTTTGGGTAGTTGGGGTCTCCCCTTCTTCTACTTCTCCGACGACGACGACTTGAGTGGCAAGGACTATGGGTGTATGGTACAATAGCACTGTTAGATTCAGGAACAGAGACTGAAGAATCTGGCTGCTCCGGATGGTAAAGTACTCCTCTAAGAGTCTCAGAACCCAATTTCACAGATACCAAATAACCACAATCGAACTTCCCTTCAATTGTTCCAGTAGCTGAGAAACATGAAGGGCCTGTAAATTAGGAAGCAAATAGTGACATAAACACAATAAGTTCTGCCGATAGCTTAGCTCATCCAATCAATTCAAAGCAAAGCTTAATTCAGAGATTACAAACTTGAAACAGTTCATGGTAAGAAACTCATCTTTGAGAATTGGGCAGTCACAGAAAATAATAATCATTTCATTTTGCTCGCATATCAGCTAGAAGAAGCATGATCCACTCTTACTATATGAACTCAGAAAATCACAATATGTTACGCGAAACAGTAATGCTACTCTTCATCCTTAATTTCATCAAAGTCAACCACTTTATAATAGCCACTTAAAATGCAGCACACCAGCCCATGTGATTTGGACAACAAAGTTCAGGATGAAAGAACAACATTTCTCTATGCGTAATTATGGCACAAATCTCCATTTAATCTAAGATATCGACTTTTCAACTGATATTGAAGGCAACTAAACTAATTCTCAACATTTAGAAGACGACAGCCTCCTATTTTCTTAGTATAAGATAGTAGTGGGACCCAGTGCAAAGGGAGAGTGAGAAATCACTTGGATAGACATGCACATCAAGCATATCCTAAAATAAAAAATAGGTTAACCACGCAACCAGCTTGGCGTCCCATAAATTAAACAAAACATTTTGTGGCAGGGAAATTAAACCCCACAACGCATATGTGTGGTGTGGTTGACATTCACTTTATCCTCCTGTCTTAATTATCCATGAAGTGAAATAAAGATAATGGAAAGACCAGCTTGCATTAATATCCAAGTAAAATAGAGAAATTAATGATGAGAAATATGAGAATACCTTCAATAAGTGGTTCCACATAATCTGTAGTCGTTTTGGGGGAATACTCCACTAGAGCCAATTCAGGTCTCCACAAAGGGTTGCTGGCAGGAAATGGAACTGCACAGAAATGAAATTGATAAAAAATAAAAACAGAAACAGCAGAAAAGAAATCGGATCAAGAAGCAATAGTCAAGGACAAGATCAAGGAACAAAAGTACCTCTTAAAACAAAGGACATGAAAAAACACAAAAAATAGGATGTAAAAAGGATCAACTACCTGTTGGGGTAAACACAGGACCCTGTAGCTTAAAAAAGTAAACCTGCTCATAATGGTAAAGAAGACCAAAGTAGTGTTTTCTCAGTACAAAAGAAGCGCTCGTTGTTGTTGGAGAGAACCTGAAAATATTACCCACTTCCCTCCATTTCTTCTCTGCAACAACCTACACGTTTGTTGGTCCTCTCAGCCGAACATCCTAATGTAATCCAAAGTAAGACTGAATATATTGGATTTTTTACATTGAAGGGATGAGAAAAAACCGAACCTTTTCGTAACCGCCCCTTTTTGTAACCTCTGCGTAAAGAATGTGCAAATCTAGCTCCTTGCCCCCAATCACAGGAATCCTTAAGAATACCACAGGGAGAAATAAAGGAGGATTAAAGAACACAAGCACATGAATCAAACCTGAAATTAATAAACATACAAACAAGGTTCAAATAGAAAAGAAGAGTTTTATTTTTTTAATCCCATTTGCATAGATCCCATGAAAATCGGATTATCTGCTATCTAATGTTACAGTATTCGATGTGGCAATCCCCGAATATAATAACCGACGGAAGAAGGGGGAAATGAAACTAAAAGCCTTACATAAATTTGGTGGTCATCATAAAATGGAAGCGCCTCAAAGTGTCCCAGAAGACTATAGGGTCGCTGACAACATCCTCATGGGAGGCAAGTGGAGCAGGGTAATGCTTACCCTCCACTCCATTCCAGCTCTTGTTTCTCCCTCCCGGCGACATTTTTTCCCGGTCGCCGGAAAATCAATGAAGCAAGAATGAAGAGTCAAAAAGACAGTGACATATATTAATGACAACAATAAATAAAGATGATTTCTAAGATAAGATCGTAGTTAAGGGGTTGTAAGTCTGGCCGAAGCTGATTTAATAAGAGGGTTGGACGCGTGGGGAGGGAACGGTTACACAAAGTTGGCTTTTTGTGCCATTTTTGAAAAGAACGGCAAAGCTCTGTTGCGAAGTCCTAATGCTTATTTATTTTTCACAGGCTACGTTCATAATTACACGCCACTACTCTCCCCTCGCTATCTCACGCTCTTTCTCGTGGCACTCGAAGTCTGACATCTCTGCAGCTGCATGACCAGTGATGACCCTCTCTTTCTTTCTCTCTCTCTTTCTCTCCAAACGTTGACATGCACTTGGGCTTCTTGTTCTGATAGCGTCTGAAAGCGTATCTTTAGGGTACATTTGGTGGTAGATATCTGAAGAGACTTTAGGGGGTTGATATAGTGTGTATGCGCACTTGAGTGTACTGCTGCGCAAGTTACAGAACGGTATGTGTATCAGGCTTGGATCAACAATAGCTTGTTTGGACGCTGGTTAATCGTTCTGTGGATCTGCTCTTTATCCGGTTTTTATGGTAGATCATCTTTTTATCCGTCGAAACATGTTTGGGCCTCCCATACATGAGCTTGACTGGGTGGTTTGAGATAGCTTACTTGGAAAATCCTTTTTGTTTTGTTTCACGTGTATATTTGCTGACTCTGAAAATCACGTGGATGGAACATAACACGATTATCTAGTCTTTTTTTTTTTTTCTTTGGAATTCTACCGTTTTTACAAATTTTAAGATTGGCTGGACTAGAAAGTAGAAAGACCCAGACAGGGATTAGTTGCCTAAACTCACATGGAGAACCAAGAAAACAATGGTCTGGTTTGTGAAATCACTTCTGCAACACCTAAACTTGAAGCGCCCTTCAAGCTGTAAAGGCAAACCTTTTTAATTAATAATCTGACTAAATTGAATTCTCGAATTTGAAGAGTAATAAATATATCATATGAGCGTTATAATGTTTAATTATGTCCATAAAAGAGCTTTGAACTTTAGTATTTAATGTTGTGTTTACGTTAGATCATTGAATTCACTCAAAACGTTTAGAAATAACCTCAATAGGTAAATGCAATGATGTCCAATCGCATTTGAGGATCCCATTTTTTAAAGACAAAATAGACACGTTACGTGGGCCCACAACATTTTAATATTTTTTTGGTGGGATTTCAAATAGATAAGTATCATCTATATTTTAAGTGAAATAAGTAGTATATCTTAGAATGATTTAGATTTAGATAGGGTTGCTCAGTGTTTTCAATCCATTTTTAGATTCCAAATATTCTCACTTACAGTCTCCAAATTGTAACGTAGGTTTAGATAATTTTATTTTTAAAATTATAAAAATATTTATATTAAAAATATATTTTTTCTTATTTAATAAAAAGTCTACATATACAGTCCTCAAGTAAAGACTATAAATAAAATTTTTATTCCTGTTACAGTGACTTCACCTTATATCTGGTCGGAATGGAGAGCAAGGCTGTGTCATTTTGCTTTCAATTTAACTTGACAATAATTTTATTTATTTTTAAATAATTGCATATATAAAATACAATTAATTAAATTATGTTGGACCGAGTCGGGCTTTTAGAATTTAGAATAGCCCTAAAGACTGGATTAAATTGGTTTTCGGCTATCAAAGTAGGCTGCAAATTGGGGTGGGGAGAGTAAAAATGGGTCAACGTCAACATTGGGCCAAGAATTAGACTTTGGCCCAAGATAGCCAATCTTCGGACTTCGAATTTATTGATTCTAATTGTGGACAACTTGAGTTGTTTTTTTTTTTTTTTAAACAAATTCCGAACTCAACTTGGTCAGTTTTTTCTAATGGAATTGGGAGCATCTACCAAAAATTTAGGTAGAATTTTTGGCGTAAAGTTTGGCGTAAAATCTATATCTCTAATTATGGAGGCAAGTGATGTAGAACTTTACAGAATGGACTATGGAGAATTTGCTTAATCTGGAAAAGCTTTTGTAGCGAGGGTTGATGTCTTTGTAGGAGACGATACCAACCGCGTTCTACAATCCCAAGGTTTTCAATAATTATCAAAACAAAACGTTGCTGCTGCATGGAATTCTCGAGGCCCAGAATTCCGACATTAAACACAGCTGCAAAGCAAAAGCAAGCTCATGCTGTATTTTCAACTACGGAGCACTTGGGCGTTTCAAATCTATGAATAATAGTCTCCCAACCATACATAAGTTTTTTTTTTAAGAAAAGAAGAAGAAGAAGAAGAAGGCCAAGAAGCCTCCGGTTGTAGTAATTTATTCAAGAAATGCCATCACCAAATCCCCAAGCAAGTTTTCAAGCACCCTTATTCTGCATGTCAACCACCTTTTTCCAAGAGTCTCGGCTGGAAATCTCGTTCCACCACCTCCCCACATTCTTTCTTGAAGTGAACAGCTCCCCTCTACCAGAAGTTGTCACCAAGTACTGGGTGTTGGGCAAGTGCGAAAGATCAGCCAAAGAAAATTCGTCCCCTGCCAAGAACCGGGTCTCGCCGAGCCTCTTTTCGTAAATGCCCAGCACCTTGGACAGTTTTTCTTCGTTCTGCTTGATCACCACCTGGTCTTGCTTGATCTTCATTCGCGGCGCGAACGCGAGCTGAAACACCAAAACAGAGCTTGGTGGATTGAAGCTCTGCCCTTCGGCCTCTAGCCACTGGTCTATGGATGCTCTTGCTACTGGGTTTGTTCCGTATAGTCCTTTATTTCCTTTGTCCGTGTACTTCTCACAAATGTACCGGCAAATCGCTCTAGACTCTGAATTACTCAGAAGCAAAAGATAGAGGAAAATAATATGGAGTTAGATTTGTCGAAGGATCGAAATGAATGAACTAAAATAACGGGATTGTGGCTATATTTACCAAAGAGGCAGATGCCTTCGTCCTCAAATGCTGGTACTTGGCTAAAGGGCTGTTAAAGTAAAGGAAAGATCTATAGCTTAGCACGAGAGAGAGAGAGAGAGAGAGAGAGAGAGAGAGAGAGAGATTTTTACATGTCAAAGTACCTGGATCTTACGGAAGTCGGGCTTCTTTTGCTCGCCCTTGGACAAATTAACAGGGACGAGCTGGAAGTCGACATTTTTCTCAAGAAGACAAGCTAAGACTCTGGACACAGCTGTGGACATGGCTGGTCCATACACTTTGACTGGAGTCGCCATTGGTAGTGCAGACTCTTTCTGGGCTTTGCTTGTTTCTTCACTCTTTTCCTGTGTGCTCTACAAGCGAATTCTTGTCTCGTTTTCGACCATATATAGATGGGATTTAGATCCTGACTGTTTGGGAGGACCGAATAGAAAGAAACAAATATAATTTTTTTTATAATATATAAATTCTCTTTTTTCCCTCTTTTGAAAGTTTAATGAGGAATAAATGAAATGGAGATTTCTTTATTTTGATGTTTAATTAAGAGAATAGTGTTGAAAGCCACCTAAGTGGCCATGAGTTGCACATGCACCGTAAGGTGCATTGTTTTGTTAGGCATTGTTCGGTACTTTATTTTTATTAGGCACCCATCCCATGTTTTCAGCAGCAAAATGCTGCACCGAAATTAGCAGCCTGTTGAGGAGAACTCCTCCTATAAATAGGAGAGTTCTGATCTGCAGAGGAGGCAGTGAGGAGAAGAGAAAAGAAAGAGAAAGAGGGACGTGAGAGAATTGAGAATTTGTAAATTTTCATAAATCTTGTACAAATTCTATAAAAGAGGCTTCAGTGGACGTAAGCAATTTGCTGAACCACTTTAAAATTGTTTTGTGTGATTTTCGGACAGGTTAGAGGCACAACAATTGGTATCAGAGATCTGGTTCGAGCTGTTTGAAAATTCAAGTTGCTCAAAATCAATTTTTGACAACTCCAGGGTGTTCCTCACGTCGAGATGAATCCGTTGCCGCAAACAGAATCGAAAACGGAGGTCGGACGAGCCCGCACGCGCCCCTAGAAGGTCAGAGCATGCATCTGTTGTCATCCACGTGCCCTCACGCGCATCGGAAGAAGAAGACGACTAAGCCACATGCGCCCACGAGCCCCCACGCGCTCCAGAGGTTGAAGACGCATGACGGACACATGCCTCACGCGCCCCCAAGCGCCCTACAGAGGTTCGGCGCGTGTACTCCACGCGCCTCACTCTCCCCCACGCGCACACGGTACTGTAGCGCGTGTAATCCAAGCACCAACTCACTGCCCACTCGCACTGTGCAGCGCGTGCATCCCACGCGCCAGATAAATCAGAACCGTCCATTTTTTATATCCATTTTCGGCCTGATCTAAGCCATTCGGAGTCCGATTTCAGCAATCAAATTGTGCTTTTCTACTATTTGGATCATTCCGGACTCATCCGTACGGTTAGAATTTTGAAATTTTGAGTCTAAATTTTCTAAATTCAAATGGAAGGATATGGAAGAGACAGGAGTTCTGAACATGCCAGTAGCTCAGGACGTCGGTCCATTGTGTCAAATGCCAAGTTTGAAGTTGAAAAGTTCGATGGAACAAGCAACTTCGGCATGTGGCAGTGTGAAGTCATGGACTTGTTGATCCAACAAGAGTTGGATATTGAGTTGGGAGGAAAGCCAGATGATATGACTGATCAGGGTTGGAAGAAACTTAATACTCAAGCTTGTAGTACAATCCGATTATGCCTTACCAAAGAACAAAAGTATTTTGTCATGAGAGAGACAAATGCTAAGATACTTTGGCAGAAATTGGAGGATAAGTTCATGAAGAAGAGCATTGAGAGCCGTTTGCACTTGAAGAAGAAGCTCTTCAAATTTCAATTTCGTGAAGGTATTTCAATGTCTGAACATCTGAATAGTTACAACCAAATTCTTGCTGATTTGTTAAACTTAGATGTTGAAATCGAAGATGAAGATAAAACTTTACTTTTGTTAAATTCCTTGCCCGATACATATGAGCATTTAATTACTACTCTACTGTATGGGAATGAAAGTATTAGTTTTGACGATGTATCTAGTTGTTTAATTAGCAATGAGTACCGGAAAAAGGATAAGCAGGTACAGCAAGATACATCAAGTGAAGCTTTAACAGCAAGAGGGAGACCACAGTCAAGGTATCCCAGAAAGAAGAATGGTTTTCATTCGAAAACCCAGGCCATATCACGTGGTTCATCAATCGGCAGAAAACTCTCCAGAGACGAGTGTTCCTTTTGTCACAACAAAGGACACTGGAGGAAGGATTGTCCAAACCGGAAGGGACAACAGCAGAATCAACCCTCTACAGCCAATGTCGTGGACAGAGATGATGATTCAGATTTTTCCTTGATAAGTTCATCATCCATTTGTCATTCCGATGAATGGATTATGGATTCCGGATGTACCTATCATATGTGTCTCAATCGGGACTAGTTTACTGACTTCACAAAGATCGATGGTGGAGCAATACTTATGGGCAATGACAGTACCTGTAAGACACAGGGAATAGGTAGCATTCGGTTAAAACTGCACGATGGCAGCGTCAAGACTCTAACAAAAGTTCGGTATATTCCGGACTTGTGGAAGAATCTCATCTCACTGGGATCTCTAGATTCAAAGGGATTCAGAATCGCCATTGAAGACGGAACTCTCAAAGTACTAATGGGAGTTCAGGTGGCAATGAAGGGTTTAAGGCGAGGAAACTTGTACTTCTTGCAGGGAAGTACTGTTGATGGAAGAGCTTCCACAGATTGTGAGAAGCTAGATGAGACTGATGCCAACACCACCAGTCTTTGGCATATGCGTATGGGACACGCAGGAGAAAAAGCTTTGCAAACACTGGTGAAGTAAGGCTTACTCAAAGGTGCCAAGAATGGTAAACTATCTTTCTGTGAGCACTGTGTATTGGGGAAGCAGAGGCGGATCAAGTTTGGAACCGCAGTACACAATACACAGAGAATTCTTGACTATGTGCACTCCGATGTTTGGGGACCTACCCAAAATGCATCTTTGGGAGGTAAACATTGGTTTGTAACTTTTGTTGATGATTATTCTCGTCGCGTGTGGGTGTATAAGATGAAGAATAAAGATGAAGTGCTGAAAATGTTCCTTGATTGGAAGAAAATGGTTGAGACTCAGACCGGCAGGAAGATTAAGCGACTCAAATCTGATAATGGAGGTGAGTATACTTCAGACCCCTTCATGGAAGTATGCCGGAGAGAGGGAATTGTTAGACACTTCACGGTACGAGGTACACCGCAGCAGAACGGTGTGGCAGAATGAATGAATCGTACTTTATTAGAGAAAGTGCGATGTATGTTGCTGAATGCTGGACTCAGTAAGAAATTTTGGGCTGAAGCTGTGACATATGCCTGCCACCTCATCAACCGACTACTCGCAGCTGCTAATAATGGGAAAACATCCACTGAAATGTGGAGAGGTACACATGCTACTGATTATGACTCTTTACACGTTTTCGGATGTCCTGCTTACTATCATGCTAAAGAAAGTAAGCTTGATCCTAGAGCCAAGAAAGCAAAATTCTTGGGCTTTAGTACCGGTGTAAAAGGGTATAGACTCTGGTGCATAGAGTCCAAAAAGGTAATAATCAGTAGAGATGTTACATTCAACGAATCTGAGATGCTTAAGTCACATAAGCATAAAGATTCCAGTGAAGGCAGCAGTGATGGCGAAACATCAAATGATTCGCAGAATGTGGAGTTTATTACTTCAAAGAAGTTGGAAAAACATGGACAAGATGAGACTGATAATCCAGTCACAGTACCTCCATGTCAACCCGAATCAATAGCAACCAACAGACCGAGACGAGAGAAACGTGTGCCAACACATTATGCAGACTATGTGACATATGCATTACCAACTGAAGGGGGTGAGATCCCAACCACTTACAGAGAAGCCGTACAGTCCAGTGAACAAGTTGAATGGACAAAGGCGATGAATGAAGAGATGCATTCTCTTCACCAGAACCAGACTTGGGAGCTTGTGCCACTTCCAAAAGGAAAGAAGGTAATTGGCTGTAAGTGGATCTTCAATCAGAAAGATGATCAAGCTGCTAAAAATGGAGTGCGATACAACGCTAGGTTGGTAGCCAAGGGCTACGCTCAGACAGAGGGAATTGACTACAGTGAAGTATTCTCTCCTGTTGTAAAGCATTCATCTATTCGGATATTGCTAGCTATGGTTGCACAATATGATCTTGAGTTAGCACAGCTTGATGTGAAGATAGCTTTCTTACATGGTGATCTGGAAGAGGAGATTTATCTGTCTCAACCAGAAGGATTCAAAGAAGCTGGCAAAGAAAATTGGGTATGCAGTCTGAAGAAGTCTCTCTATGGCTTGAAGCAGTCACCTCGGCAATGGTATAAGCGGTTTGACCGCTTTATGATGGATCTGAAATACACTCGTTGCCAATATGATCATTGTGTATATTTCAAAAAACTTGCAGATGGATCTTTCATTTATTTGCTTTTATATGTAGATGATATGTTAATTGCATGTAAAAGTAAGGGGGAGATAGATCGTTTAAAAACTCAGTTAAGTAATGAGTTTGAAATGAAAGATCTAGGAGAAGCACGAAGAATACTGGGGATGGAAATCAGCAGAGATAGGGTGAAAGGTACATTTCACCTTACTCAGAAGCAGTATCTGAAGAGAATACTGCAACACTTCAACATCAACTCGAAGACGAAGACGGCGAGTACTCCAATGGCCTCATATTTCAAGCTCAGTGCATTGCAGTCTCCTAAAACTGATGAAGAGCGAGACTACATGAGGAATGTCCCATATGCAAGTGTTGTTGGAAGCTTAATGTATGCCATGGTGTGTACACGACCTGATATCTCCCGGGCCGTTAGCTTAGTTAGTCGCTATATGCATAATCCTGGAAAAGTTCATTGGCATGCGGCTAAGTGGATTCTACGGTATATTGCTGGGACCGTAGATGTTGGTTTGAGGTTCGGGAAGAGTGAAGATAGTCTAGTAACTGGATATGTTGACTCAGACTATGCAGGTGATCTTGACAAATGCTGATCGACAACTGGTTATGTGTTCACTATGGCTGGAGGACCAGTTAGTTGGCGATCAACTTTGCAGTCAACAATTGCACTATCATCAACTGAGGCTGAATACATGGCTGTAACAGAAGCCGTGAAAGAAGCCATTTGGTTACAGGGATTGGTAACAGATTTGGGCTTTAAGCAGCAAGAGGTTACCGTTTACTGTGACAGTCAAAGTGCAATCCATTTGGCCAAGAATCAGGTTTATCACTCTCGAACAAAACATATAGATGTCCGATTTCACTTTGTACGTGAAATATTAGAAGAAGATGACATCAAACTTTAGAAGATTGGCACTGAAGATAATCCAGCAGATATGTTGACGAAGGTCGTCACAGAAATCAAGTTTCAACACTGTTTGGACTTAATCAGTATTGTACACTGCTGAGCACCCTCAGGTGCAATGGAGCATATTCGATAGCAGAAATCTCTCATGTCAAAGAAAGAGGTGTATTCATTTGAAGAATGAATCAATTTGCAAACAGCCTGGTATGACACACTTGGGTGAAGGGGGTGATTGTTGAAAGCTACCCAAGTGGCCATGAGTTGCACATGCACCGTAAGGTGCATTGTTTTGTTAGGCACAGTTTGGTACTTTGTTTTTATTAGGCACCCATCCCATGTTTTCAGCAGCAGAATGCTGCACCGAAATTAGCAGCCTGTTGAGGAAAACTCCTATAAATAGGAGAGTTCTGATCTGCAGAGGAGGCAGTGGGGAGAAGAGAAAAGAAAGAGAAAGAGGGACGTGAGAGAATTGAGAATTTGTAGATTTTCATAAATCTTGTGCAAATTCTATAAAAGAGGCTTCAGTGGACGTAAGCAATTTGCTGAACCACTTTAAAATTGTTTTGTGTGATTTTCAGACAGGTTAGAGGCACAACAAATAGAATATCCCTTTTTTCATAATCTAAGTTTTTCAGTCCCTCCTAAATTGGAAGGAATCTGAGGGAATATAAGGAGAGTTAATAAAATGCCATAATATCTCTTATATTTTATTAAATAAATTACTACTCTTCCTCATTTTTAATCTTATACATTCTTTAGTTATACATATGATATGAAATGAGATAATATGAGATAAAAATTAAAAATTAATTTATCTATATTTATCTTTTTCAAAAACTCCTCTATCAAGCTGTCAAGGTTGCTGATTTTGGTGTTGCCAAAATGAAAGCTCAATCCGGTGACATGACTGCAGAAACTGGAACATATCGTTGGATTGCTCCAGGGGTCTGTTTCTGTAGATATGTGCTGATGACTTTTTAACCTTTTTACCTAATTGCAAGTTTTGAAAAGCATACGAGATTTCTAACCTAGCATATGTCTAGCTTTTGTACCATAGAATTGAGAGTTTCAATGCGTAAATCAATCCTTTCCTTTTGTAGTTTTTGTGAGACAAGTAGGAACATGGTATGCAGGATATAGTCTGTGAAAATGTGAGCATGTTTGGGGTTGTCTCGGGCACACTGTCAAGTAATTCAGGCTTGTTTTGGTCCTACCGTGTTTGACGCTCGAGTTGGCAATCGAATTGAAGTATGAGGAATGCCATAGACAAAGGATGGAGGGAGACCAGAGCGGTTTCTCTCTAGAGACTTCTTCACCTACTCTGGACTTTATCTCCCAAAACGGTTCAGGGTTAAAAGAACGTAATTACATGAGTTTGTCATATTGTTCTTTAGTTGATGGCTCTGTGGTCTCAAGCTGGTCAGAAGAGAAAAAACAACATTCTGAACTTCAGGCTACTATCAAGACTAACAAATAATTGAATAATTTTCTCAATGAAATTGTCTATAAAATTAGTCAATGTAATGCTGCATTGATTGGTGTTCACTATGGTGCAATTCTATATGAAATTGTGCCTTGGAATGGTATTGTTAATTTGCAAGTTGATCCCGGAGGTTACTGTTGAGGTCCACCCATGTGTATTAGAAAGTATTTAGTATCTCCAGCTATGGTATATGTCCATCCACTATGTTATGTTTTGTGGAGAGAAGAGCTCAACCTCTCCTATAAATAGGAGAGGATAGCTGGAGCAAATATCATCTAACAGATGAGTTCTATATGTGAGATTGTAGTGTCATTTGAGAGATAGAGAGTTGTTTTGAGAGAGTGTTTGTAATATTGTACAAACACATTGAATAGCAAGTTTCCGCTCCAGTAGATGTAGGCAAATTGCCGAACCACTTAAATACTGTCTCTATCTATTTTGTATTTGATTTCTGGGCTGCTCTGGGCAAAAAAATTGGTATCAGAGTTTCAGTTCGTGCTACCCAGAAAATTTCAATTGATCGAAATCATTTTGATCACACCATAACGTTCCCCTAGTCAAGAAGGATTCGTTCTTGCAAACGGCATTGAAAACGAACACGGGAAGAGCCCTCACGCACCTCCAAAAGTAGAAGAGTGGCCTTCACGCGCCTCAGTCATAGCCAGAGGAAGAAGATGACTGAACCACATGCGCCCACGCGCCACCACGTGCATTGGAGGTTGAAGACGCATGAATTACACTTCCACAGGAGCTCTCTGTGCGTGTATAGCACGCACCTCACGTGCCCCCCACACGCACAAGAAGCTGTCGTGCATGTATTCCACTCGCCCAGCAAACGCCCTACTCAACACGTGTATCTCACGCACCGGGTGATCTGCACCGTCAGTTTTTCAGAACTTTGTTGGGTTTGAACATTTAATTACCTAATACATATGAACATTTAATTACTATACTACTGTATAAGAAGGAAAAAATTAGTTTTGACGATGTATCTAGTTCTTTAATTAACAATGAGTACCGCAGAAAAGATAAGCAGGTACAGTTAGATACATCAAGTGAAGCGTTAACAGCAAGAGAGAGACCACAGTCAAGGTATCCTGGAAAGAAGAAAGGTTTTTTAATCGAAAATTCGGGCCACATCACGTGGTTCATCAGTCAACAGAAAACTCACCAGAGACGAATGTTCCTTTTATCACAACAAAGGATACTAGAATAAGAATTGTCCAAGCTGAAGGGACAACAGCAGAATCAACCCACCACAGCCAATTTCGTGGACAAAGATGACGATTCAGATTTTTCCTTAACAATTTCATCATTTATTTGTCATTCCGATGAATGGATTCTAAATGTACCTATCATATGTGTCCCAATCGAGACTGGTTTATTGACTTCACAAAGATTGAAAGTGGAGCAGTACTTATGGACAATGATAGTGCTTGTAAGACTCAGGAAATAGGTAACATTCAGTTAAAACTACACGATGACAGCGTTAAGACTCTGACAGAAGTTCGGTATGTTCCAGACTTGTGTAAGAATCTCATCTCACTAAGATCTCTGGATTCAAATGGATTCAGAATCACCATTGAAGACAAAACTCTCAAAATACTAATGTGAGTTCAGGTGGCTATGAAGGGTTTGAGGCGAAGAAACTTGTACTTCTTGCAAGAAAATACTGTTGATGGAAAAGCTTCCACATGTTATGAGAAGCTAGATGAGACTGATGCTGACACCACTAGTCTTTGACATATGTGTATGGGACATATAGGAGAAAAAATGTTGCAAATACTGGTGAAGCAAGGCTTACTCAAAAGTGTCAAGACTAGTAAACTGTCTTTCTGTGACCACTGTATATTGGGAAAGCAGAGGCGGATCAAGTTTGGAACCGCTGTACACAATACACAGGGAATACTTGACTATCTACACTCCAATATTTGGGGACCTACCCAAAATACATTTTTGGGAGGTAAGCATTGGTTTGTGACTTTTGTGGACGATTATTCTCGTCGTGTGTGTGTGTATACGATGAAAAATAAAGATAAAGTGCTGAAAATCTTTCTTGATTGGAAAAAAATGATTGAAACTCAGACTGACAGAAAAATCAAGCGGCTCAGATCTGATAATGGAGGCGAGTACACTTCAGACCCCTTCATGGAAGTATGCCGAAGAGATAGAATTATTAGACACTTCACGATACGAGGTACACCGTAGCAGAACGGTATGGCAAAATGGATGAACCGTACTTTATTAGAGAAAATACGATGTATGTTATTAGATGCTGGATTCAGTAAACAATTTTGGCCTGAAGCTGTGACATTTGCCTGCCACCTCATCAACCGACTACCCACAGCTGCCAATGATGGGAAGACACCCACTGAAATGTGGAGAGATACACATGCTACTGACTATGACTTTTTACACGTTTTCGGATGTCATGCTTACTATCATGCTAAAGAAAGTAAGCTTGATCCTAGAGTCAAAAGAGCAAAATTCTTAGGCTTTAGTACTAGTGTAAAAGGGTATAGACTTTTATGTATAGAGTCTAAAAATGTAATCATCAATATCAGTAGAGATGTTACATTCAACGAATCTAAGATGCTTAAGTCACATAAACATAAAGATTCTAATAAAGGCAGCAATGATGGCGAAATATCAAATAATTCGCAGAATATGAAGTTTATTACTTCAAAGAATTCGGGAAAGCATGGACAAGATAAGGTTGATAGTCTAGTCACAATACCTCCATGTCAACCCGAATCAATAGAAACCAACATATCGAAACGAGAGAAACGTGTACCGACATGTTTTGCAGACTATGTGACATATGCACTACCAGCTGAAGGGGGTGAGATCTCAACCACTCACAGAGAAGCCAAGCAGTCAAGTGAACAAGTCGAATGAACAAAGATGATGAATGAAGAGATGTAGTCTCTTCACCAGAACTAGACTTGAGAGCTAGTGTCGCTTCCGAAAGGAAAGAAGCCAATTGACTGTAAGTGGATCTTTAATCAAAAAGATGATCTAAGCTGCTAAAAATGGAGTGCGATACAAAGTTAGGTTGGTAGCCAAGGGCTACGCTTAGACAGAGGGAATTGACTACAGTGAAGTATTCTCTCCTGTTGTGAAGCATTTATCCATTCGGATATTGCTAGTTTTGGTTGCACAATATGATCTTGAATTAGCACAACTTGATGTGAAAACAGATTTCTTACATGGTGATCTGGAAGATAAAATTTATCTGTCTCAACCATAAGGGTTTAAAGAAGTTGGAAAAGAAAATTGGGTCTGCAGTATAAAGAAATCTCTCTATGGCTTGAAGCAGTCACCTCGGCAATGATACAAGCGTTTTGACCGCTTTATGATGGACTTAAAATATACTCGTTGCCAATACGATCACTGTGTGTATTTCAGAAAACTTACAAATGGATCTTTCATTTATTTACTTTTATATGTAGATGATATATTAATTGCATGTAAAAGTAAGGGGGAGATAAATCTTTTAAAAACTCAATTGAGTTATAAGTTTAAAATGAAAGATTTGGGAGAAGCATAGAGAATATTGGGGATGGAGATCAGCAGAGTTAGGGTGAAAGGTACAATTCGCCTTACTCAGAAGCAGTATTTGAAGAAAATACTGCAACGCTTCAACATCGACTCAAAGACGAAGCCGGTGAGTACTCCTATGGCCCCATATTTCAAGCTTAGTGCATTGTAGTCTCCTAAAGATGATGAAGAGCGTGACTACATGATGAATGTCCCATATGCAAGTATTGTTGGATGCTTAATGTATGTCATGGTGTGTATGCGACCTGATATCTCCTAAGTTGTTAGCTTAGTTAGTCACTATATACATAATCTTGGAAAGGTTCATTGGCATGTGACTAAGTGGATTCTACGGTATATTTTAGGAACCATAGATATTGGTTTGAAGTTTGAGAAGAGTGAAGATAGTTTAGTAACTGGATATATTGATTCAAACTATGTAGGTGATCTTGACAAACGCCGATCGACAATTGGATATGTGTTCACTATGACTGGAGGACCAGTTAGTTGGCGATCAACTTTGCAGTCTACAATTGCACTATCATCCACTGAGACTGAATACATGGATGTAATAGAAGTCGTGAAAAAAGTCATTTGGTTGCATGGATTAGTAATATATTTGGGTTTTAAGCAGCAAGAGGTTACCATTTACTGTGACAGTCAAAGTGTAATTCATTTGGTCAAGAATTAAGTGTATCACTCTCGAACAAAACATATAGATATCTGTTTCCACTTCGTACGTAAGATATTGGAAGAATGAGACATTCTACTTCAGAAGATTGGCACTAAAAATAATCCCGCAAATATGTTGACAAAAGTCGTCACTAGGATCAAGTTCCAACACTGCTTGGACTTGATTAATATCTCACACTACTAAGCACCTACGGGTGCATTGGCGCCTTAGGGCTCATTTGATAGCAGAAATCTTTCATGGTGTAAAAAAAAAAAAACAAACGAACATTTCGATGAGGGGGAGCAATCATTGGAAGGATGCAACATGTAGTATCCTAGTATGGCACACTTGGGTGGAAGGGGTGATTGTTGAGGTCCACCCATGTGTTGAGGTCCACCCATGTGCATTGGAAAGCATTTAGCATCTCCAGCTATGGTAAGTGTCCCTCCACTACGTTATGTTTTGTGGAGGGAGGAGCTCAACCTCTCCTATAAATAGGAGAGGATAGCTGAAGCAAATATCATCAAATAGAGGAGTTCTAAGTGTGAGATTATAATGCTATTTGAGAGATAGAGAGTTATTTTGAGAGAATGTTTGTAATCTTGTACAAACACATTGAATAGCAAGTTTCCACTCTAGTGGACGTAGGCAAATTGCCGAACCACTTAAATACTGTTTCTATCTATTTTGTGTTTGATTTTTGGGCGGCTCTGGGCATAACAGTTACTAGTACATGTCCACAAAGAATCAAACACATAAGGTTATATAGGGGGCAACTCCAAGTGAAGTTAAAGGTTCTCTGCAAGCTATGGGAAGGCTATATGGAGAATCTGGTTCTATCATAAGCTTTCTCCTTGTTGCCAACAGGCTCTTGGTGCCTCACAAGAAAAGGGCAGAAATTTCCCCTCGGTTGTTATTGAAAATTTCAATTAGGGATTTGTGGTTTTGATCTTTGGGTGTTTGGTGTCTTCATACTCTGACTCGACAAAAGGATGAGACTGTTGGGTCTTCCCTTCAAAGATGGGTCTTTATAATAACAACTACTCATTGGCCCTTTGACAGAGGAAGTGGAAAAGTACTTGAGGGAATCGATGACGATGCTTGGTTCTGCACATTGTGCAATTTTGAGGTTGCAGTAAAGCCGCTAAAAATTAGAGGACATGGTGAGTGAGAATTTAAAGTTCAAGTTAAGATTATTAGTCATAGACACTAGCATCAATTGGTTTCATTAGTTGGTTGATGCATTTCTAAGAATTGAAGGCTGCTTATCTATATGTTCCTAATGATACCCTTTATTTCCATCTTCATGATGAAGGCAGGCCAACTCTGGAATGGGCAACGCATGTTAAGGTTGTTGTTGGTACAGCTCATGGAATTATTCACAGGAATATCAACTTATCAAATATTCGTCTAGATAACAACTTTGAAGCTTGGGTTTCAGACTTTGGGCTTACCAAATTAGCTCTTGATGTGACACACATATAACCACCCATGTCATGGGAACTTTTGGATACATGGCTCCAGAATACGCAACAAGTGGCAAATTGACTGAAAAGTCTGGTGTTTATTCCTTTCAGGTCGTGCTTTTGGAGCTAAGCCAGTGGATACCTCTTAGCCTTTGGGTGAGGAGAGCCTTGTTGAATGGACCCGCCCATTGCTTTCTCAAGCACTTGAAGATGATGACTTTGAAGGGTTGGTGGATCCAAGGCTAGAAAAGAACAATGTTATAAATGAAATGTTTTGGATGATTAAGGCAACTGTAGCTTGTGAGCGTTATTCAGCTACAAGAAGGCCAAAAATGAGTTTGGTGGTGACAGCTTTAGAGTCTTTGGATGAACTTTCAAATTTCACCAATGGAATGAAACTTGGCCAAAGTGAACAATTTAATCCTGCGAAACAATCTGCACAAATCAAAATGTTTCAATGGATGGCATTTGGTAGTGAAGAATACAATGTTGAGCTACCATTTTATCCAATCGGCTCAGAGTTTAAGGGAGGTATTGGTTGAACATGCATCATTTGTGATTGTATTCTCAAGAAGATTTTGGTGTATGTAGCAACACCCCTTGATGGTGTTGTTATTATGAAACATAGAGTGGCTGCTGGTACAAAGAAGATTCCTCATTTTTTACGTTGGTAGTGGGAAAATTGTGGGCAAGGATACCCGCACATTGTGGGCAAGGTGCTTCGATGGGAGATGGTTTGTCACATTCCATGAACAAAATACATCGGCCATGGGCCAGATAATTTCATTAGCAAATTCCTTTATTTTGATTCAACATCTTATTTAGACTATATTATGACTCAGTTTTATTTTCTTTTTATGTAATTAGTTGTGTAACTAGGGCCCATGTAGGGGTCATCTGCTTATCTATGAGCCAAAGGCTCTAGGGTTGATCATCTAGAAGTTTATTACAACATATTTTTCAATTTCTCTCTTCTTCTCTAGTAAGTAAGGTCAACCTCAAATCTGGCCAATTTTCTTGCACTTTCCTACATTTTCTATTCATCCAAACACCTACTATTAGGTGTGTTACACTATCGGCTTGCACAAGTTGTCCAGTTTGAAGGAAGCCTGTCGGATATAAGAGGTGGCATGTTTCGGATATTCACGTCAAGAGGCAGCATGCGGTATTCAATGTCGACCTCCCTGAACACTTTGACCATCTCTTCAATTAGAAGGGCTCTCCTGCTCCATCTCTCCCCCATTTCCTGGAAGTTCATTTGGTGTGTAGCCCACACTGTCATCATCAGTTTGTTCATATCTATAACCTCCCTCATTATCACCATTGGAGCTGGGTGCCAATGCTCATTCTTGCTCTCAATATACCTGCAGTTTTCAGCACCCACAATGCCCATTCAACAACATACTTGGAAAATGTTTCCCTTTTTGGTAAAACAAACGATCCAACAAAACAACATATCTATGGCAGTGTATGCAATAAGCCGGTTTGGGGAAAGAAACTTGTTGGAATTCACAAAGTTTTCTTCAAAAAGAAAAAAGCAGAATCTCTGTGGTTCAGCCATTCTCATCGCAAGAGCAAAGTGAAGGACTGCCTTACTCAAGAGTGGTTATGTTTCCACCGATTATAACATAAATGAGTTCATTCCATATATTTTTAATATTCTAAATCTCTGGAATTAAGGTGTACTAAAGAAGAATGCAAATCAATACTATAAGAAAAAAAAAAAGGGAATATTGATGCAGCTTCATACCTTGTTATTCTTTCTTTCATGGTGGAAACTTTATCCAATGGGGTGGAGACATGGATACAGAAATCAATAGCGTCTACCATGTGGGGACTGCGTTGGTAGTTACCAATGGGCTTGGTAGCTAGAATACTGTTCGGGTATATGATCTTTTGGTGATCCTTTCTCAGAAAAACTGTTGTTAGTATGTTCATTTCATCAACTATCATCTGAGACCCAAAAGAAACATATATAGTTGAGAATTTAATGAAAGATCGGGTATCATGTTTATCTGTGTATAACAAAATGTTATTAATATTCACTTCTTACCTGGACTCCATCCACTTCACAACGATCTCCAACATCAAATGGGTGCATCATAAATAAGAAGACTATTGCTTCAAATACTGTTTTGCAGGTGTTCCCGAAAATAAACCCCACCAAAAGAAGCTGTGAGCTCATGAAGACGAGGAAGTGAGTAATTGGCACTCCAAGTATTATAAACCATATTATCAGTATGATGATAGCCACAAGAACATTCAACATGTTACGGAGTTCGTCCACAGCTGTTTTTGTATCATCGAGAGACAATGCAAGCGCTCTTCTTTCTCTAAATGCAATAACCTAAAACAAAAATGAAGCATTCTATACTTCAAGGTGGTTCATGAAAAATTAATTAATCAGCACAGGAATTGGATTCTTTCCTCACTAGGAGATGAGGTAGCTTATAATTGAGAATCCATAGCCAATGGCCAAGATATGCAAGGGGAAAATAGTCATACCATCCAGCTTTTAAGGGATGACTTGCTTATTCCATTTTTCCCAGCAGCTACTCCAAACAAACGCATTGTTTCCAAAGCTTTATCTTGGCTCATGAAGCGCATCAGGTCCTCGAGGTAAATGTTCCTTTGGAGAGATTTACATTACTTAATAATACAATAATATAATATAATAATATATTAGGGATATGTGTGGAAGACAAAATATGACGACTGCTTCCAACCTCATTCGAAGAAAGAAAGGGAAGGTTAATTTCCCTCTTTCTACCTGGAACCTCCCATATTCTAGAGCCTATTATTATTATTCAATCAAAGGAAAAGAGAGGATAAGAGAGAGCGAAAATAAGAACTTACCGAGATCCTGGCTTTACCACATTCTGAAATATCCTTTTGGCTGCCTCTTTTGCCTTACATTCACTTGTAATCTGCAACAAAGCTTCATCCTCAATATTTGAACTTCGTATTTGCTCATCAAGAGTTGATAGAGCCCCATGCCTAATAATATCAATCATTTTCCCCATATTCCAAGCTGATATGGTCTTCTGATTTAGCTTGTGCAGGCGGTCAACTGCAACCTCCTCATCTCGCCTTTTAGAACTAAAGCTTGAAAATGGATGCTTCTTCCCAACTGTGGGACCATTTTGCAGTTCACCACTTCTTCCAACCCTGGGAAGCAAAGTTGCCCAAAGCTCAGTAACCCCATCTTTCTTCAACTGTTGAACCTCAGCCATAGCTTCCTCTCGTGTGTTATGTCCTCTAAATGATGGGGGAGTAGAAAGCGTTTCGATCACAAACTGCTTGAACAAAGCCTCGCGTATTCGTTCAAAGAATGTGTTTACATGAAAGGTTGAAGCCAGGACCTTGACTAGCAGAGTTTTCAGAAGCCATACAAGGGTACCAACAAGAAAACAAACAAGAACATTATCTACTTGAGGCAAAATTTTGCTTTTGGTCTCCTGCTCAACCTTGTCATCGAAAATACCATGCCATACTAGCAAAACCACACCCAACCAGAGGGTATTCTGAACAGATCCCCTTAGCCCATAAACAAAGTACAAAACCCGGTTTTGCAAAAGAAAACTGTTTTCTATAAGAAACACGACCACCCGAATTCCCCAACCCGAAACTAAACGCCCGGATATTAATGCTAAAACTAGTATTTCCCACTTCCATAATGGAAGATCCCCCAATTTTAGCCTCTTCAGAAAAGGAATCCAAATGCTACACACCAAGGCAGAAATGATTAAAATAAGACTCACCAATTGAAGCGATGTAAGTGTGCTGAATTTCAGACTCTTCTTATATTCTTGTGGGATGTCTTCAATATCATCATCCTCATAATCCTCATCTTTTCTGAGCACTCGTTCAGAGTTAACGCCTCTTTCTGAACCCTGGCATGGGTCCTCTGGCGGGTCTATCAGCCTAGACTTCCTGCTTAGCACGTACCTCCATGGATCTCGCCGAAATGCAGCATTTGAACTACACCTCAGAACCTCTTCCTCAACCGAGAAATCTTTATTTTTTCCTCCTACCGATTCACTTCTTGGAGATACAAGCATCTCCGGGGAACCTTGAGAGTTTTTGCTTAGACTTCCCCTACCATTCTTGCTTACATCAACGGGTTCATTGCTACAACCAATAACATCATCAAACGTGACTACTACTTCTTCTCTTTTGGCCATTCGACCGTGGTTTTGGTAATGATGCAACAGAGCTTGCCGTTCCTCCTGGTCGTAGTGCTGCATGAAGCTGTTCTTTAGTAGATGAAAAGGTTGGTTTAAAGCACTCTCTGAGAAGCCCCTTGTAGAGAATTTGATGCAGTTCTCAAAAGCATTAAGAGCAACTTCACGCGGGGTATAATTCCCGTATAAAGTAGAGTTCGAAAAAGAGGAAGGAGAAGAAGACATGCTCACCAAGACGCACTTATAGCGAAGAATCTCAACCGTGGAAGGGCTGTGCATGCATGGGTACACAGACAATAGATGCTGATAACGGTGGCCGCTACATGCCTACTAGTGATAGTACCAGTGAATCCTCTGCAGTAATCCACTTTAATTTGCTGTCATCGGGTGATTTGTATTTAGTCAGTAAATTATAAACGCTGTGGTTTAATTGTATTTTACAGATATTCTTCCAGAAACTGTTGTCAAATACATGTCATGAATAACCCAAGTATGGATTTCCCAGATATTTGAGCTGTTCTAGTATTTACATTTTCTGTTTCTTGGAAGAGAACGTCTGAGAAACATTTCCCTCAAGGGTTATCACTAAACTTATCTAATTGATCACAGTTTATCTAGTGATTAATCCAGATTTACAGAACAAGAGTACAAAAGAAAGCAAGTACAAAAAAAAAAAAGCCCCGCGAAACGAGATCATTAATGTCTTTCAAACATCCTTCTCGCCGCTTTGATGGCTACTCTTCCCATAAGTAGATACACTTCTAGAAGATTTCCCCTTCTGCCGGTGCATCCTCTCGTCCTTCATGATCTGTTCCAATATCATAATTCATAAAAGTTATAATCATCTGTTCCAATATCATAATTCATAAAAGTTATAAAAATTATTAAAAAAAAAAAAAAAATCTAGTTGAAGAAGGATAAAAGAAGGTTTCTTACCCTCTTGGCCATTTGCTGCAAAATTTCTACAATTTCTGAGAATTCTGGTCTTAAGGATGGATCTTGCTGCCAGCATCTCTCAAGCAATTCCACAAGCTTTGGGTAAGTTTGACTTGGAATTGTAGGCCTCAGACCCTGAATTTCATGTCACCAAATATCTATTAATAGAAATCATTCCATGCTTAGAGCTTATACTGTTCATAATAATTACAATTATTTAGCAATGCCCGGCTAACCTCATTTGTCACTTGCACAGTTAGTCAAGTAATACACTAATCTATACAGACAAGTTACACCAACAGGTTATAAGCCTTAGTTCAAGTGATTTTCCAGGCACGCACATTCTTGAGAATGAAATATGAACCAGAAACCTTCTTTGCAGCCATGGAGATTAGGTACTTGTGTACCCTTACAATGGTCAAAGGCCTAGGGGCTAGTAGCTATATTATTTGTGGTCGGTGAAAAGGGGCGTAAACTAAAATTTTCTCAAAACCAGAAAAGCAAACGAATGAAAGCTGTGATCGGCAAACAAAGAAGATTAACAACGTTTTTTATATACAATGTCAACGTTTACTGGAGCAATACCTTCTGAACTACACCAACTGCTGCTTGTACCGGGGTTAGGTGCTCATACGGAAGCTGGCATTTCAGTCAGAAAACAGAGATGATTGATATGAAGTCTGTACAACCATAAATGCATAGAAGTAGAGATATAGCGAACAATTATCATAAGAGAGCTATTGTTACTTTGCCCCCTCAAAAAAGAAGCCGATTACCTTCCCTGTAAGCAGCTCCCATAGTAGAACTCCAAAGCTGAATACATCAACTTTGTGATCATATGGTTTGTGTTCAATAAGCTTCCATGTAAAAACACCCACAAAAATGTCAGAAGGCTAGGGGAGCAGCCAACGAACATAATCATCAACCAAACCGTGCAAAATAATAACGAAAGCACTGAACAAATTCTATTGGCTTTCAGGAGTTAAAAAATCTATCACTGATCTAACGCTGAAAGAAACTACATCCCATTTTATATTCTATTCTATCAATCCGTCTCTTGTTGACAGGCGCTCATCTCTCATATGTTCACGTTTTTACATAATTGATAGGACTGATACTTATGCTAGTCTGGTCTATACCTTAAATGCACCCAACAGAAAGTTGGCCAAAACCATCAACCCAAAAGTCCAACTCTTCAACTCAGTGAGCTGTAAATTTATTGTCTATGCTTTGTTGTTTTCTTATATAGGTTATCAAATTTTAGTAAAAAATTGTTTATTCCTTTCATCTATTTCTTAGCAGACTTTTTCAAGAAGTATAAATTAATTTTTTAGTAAATTATTTGTTAAGTTACTTCGGATGTCAAAGTCCAATGCCAGTCTTATTAAACCTTGAACCTCTCACTTGTCAGTTTTTCCCAATGGTCCAGTTTCTAAAACCATGCCCGTGCCCACCTTGGTGCATCCTTATTTCTATGCTAGAAGTATCAAACATTTTCACACTATATTTCTTTCTTTTCTTTCTTCTGTTTCACAATCTTGGCACATTTTTATGAACTCATAAGGTGATATTATCCGGCATACCAGATCCCTACCTGTATTACTAAAATTGCACAAAGAAGAAAGGGTGATTTATGTATTGAAAATTTGAAAGTCATTTCCACGGTATAAGAACTAGAAGTTTATGTCAGGCTAGAAATTTAATATTCTTTTATCAACTTGCTATGAAGTAAAAAGGTAAACAGCCATCAAAACGTATCTATGGTATAAGAGCTCAGGAGCCATCCCAAACAAACTTCCCTAAATGTTCTTAGTACATTGTTTGGAACATTTTCACAGACTATATCCTGCATACCATGTTCCTACTTGTCTTACAAAAACTACAGAAAGAAAAGAGTGCTTTACACATTGAAACTCAATTCTAGGGTACAAAAGCTAGACATATGCCAGGTTAGAAATCTCATATGCTTTTCAAAACTTGCAATCAGGTAAAAAGGTTAAAAAGCCATCAGTACATATCTACAGAATTGCTCATAGAACGTACCTAGGTGTCTTATGTATACTTCTTGTGTACACGGGCTATGCCTATTTTTTGATCAATAATATTTTTCTCTTACTTATCAAAAAATAAAAAAACATATCTACAGAAACAGACCTCTGGAGCCATCCAACGATATGTTCCAGTTTCTGCAGTCATGTCACCAGATTGAGCTTGCGTTCTGGCAACACCAAAATCAGCAACCTTGACAACCTGATAGAGGAGTTTTTGGAAATTTATTAGATGGAAATTTGGACCAGTCTTAGAGCCACGTTCACAGCCATAAAATAAATGTGGGCTGAAAAAAAATCTTATGGCAATCAGTATTTCTTCTTATTTATCAGTTTTTTATTGAGACCTAATAAATGGCTGTAAGCAGAACTCTGCCTTATTAAAGTCCGCATAAAAACGAAAATAATTCTATGGACATCCCAACATTATACCTGCAATTAAGTGCCACAAAATTTAGGGGCCACTAGTCAAGATTTTAAGACAAGGAGCAATAATTCCCAATCACAGGTAACTAGCCATCAATCAGCAAGCAACTCATAATTAAATCTGTAGCTTTCAGTTCAAAAGTGGATATAGTTGTCACTTATAGAAAACATAAAGTGGATGTAGTTGTCTTTTAATTTAACAAAAAAGTCAATCAATCTTAGAGCATCCATTTTACACAATTTTTAACTACGACATCACCAACCCATCATCAGCTATGATGGTTATGAACCAGAAGGCTGCTATTCAATAATGTTTCAAGACCAAAACAGTGATCAAGAAGTAAGCCATGATCATGTGGAACTCTAGGGAAGATAAGGGTGCAATAGCCACACAAAAAACCTATAGATTTAAAAAGCTAATAACACAAAATGTAAGCCACTTACTCCATTTCCATCCATCAAAAGATTGGCAGCTTTCAGGTCCCGATGTATTATATTATTTTGATGCAAGAATTTCATTCCCTCGGAAGCACCAATTGCTACATTGATTAAGTGTGGAAGTGTCAAAACAAGCTTTTGTTTATGCAGAAAGTCATGCATGCTTCCACCAGACATGTACTCTGAGAAAGAATGAAAGAAATAACAAAGGAAAATTCCAATAAAAAAATTACCAATCATATACTCATAATCAGATAGCTAATGAATGTAAATTAGAGTATATCCCACAAAAAAAAAATTACCCATGACAAGACAGGGGTTTGGGGTTCTCAGGCATGCCCCGATGAATTGAATAACATTATTGTGCCTAATATCCCTGCAAGTTTCAAAAGAAGAGTTGGAAGAGAAAAAGAAAAGTACATAGGCTAGGGATAACGGCCTTTTTTTTCATAGAGATCCACCAAAATGCAGTCATAAAATATAAAGGCATACCATAATCACCTGCTCAGTTTTCTAACAAGTTGGAATTATATTACCCATGAACGAAACTAAATACCATAAAAATTACTGAGAAATTCAGTCTCATCATACATTTCTTTTTTCCCCTTGATAAACATGTGTCTCATCATGCAGTTCTAGCAAAACTAAATGATGATAAGGAGAAGATTTTGAATAACATCAATTGATGCATTACTAGCTAATGAACATATGAACCTCTCTCTCTCTCTCTCTCTCTCTCTCTCTCTCTCTCTCTCTCTCTCTCTCAAATGAGTTCATTTTTTTATAATTAAAATAAAATTTTATTGAAACAAGAAATGGGTTCATTATAGCAGCAAATGAACCCAATTCAAGAATCGCCTTTCTGATATAAAGACAAAATATAAATTTTGTGTTTTGTGTGCGCGCACGCGAGCGTGTGTGAGAGAGAGAGAGAGAGAGGAAAAGAACAAAAGGAAGGTAATAGTGAAAGCAGTTCGCATAGAAGTTCCATGTTTTGACATGACAAACCTCATAATATGGACTTCTTGAGTAAATTCCTTCATGATATTATTAGTATTTGTGTGCTCGGCCCTCAGAACTTTAATTGCTACATCTTGATCACAAAAAGTACCTTTATACCTGCACGTAACCAATCATACTTGTCAACAAACACTCATAAACAAACAGATCGTGGCCATAAAGGATGAAAATACTCACAAATCGCAAAATGATACAGATGCAATTTTCGTTTCATATTGCAACTTGCTTGTATCTATTTCCCAATCGTTAATTCCATCAGTGGACATATTCACATAATTAGAGATAAACTTGATCCCAGTTTGCTCTTGCTCCTCAGCAGCGGGAACACAAGGAAATTTCATCAAAGGTTGCTTCTGAGTGACTCCAAGATATCAGATCTAATTAGATGTGGTATGCGGAAAATGCATGCAAGTTCATAACTTATAGCATCACTTAGTTTGCATAAATTAGAAATTTAGTATGATATAAAAAGTTAATAAAAGATTGGGACATGTAAGGAATCCCCATATAATGAAGGCTGCTACTTTTAAGACATCACCAAAGAAAAGTAGAGTAGGACAACAGAAAAACAGGACGGTACAGATTGGAGCTTATAATCCTAGCCAGATTTAAAACAAAGCTTTATTGTTTACCCTTTCATAATGCAAATTGTTTTATTTTGTGGTCCTGCCATAGATGAGTTTAATAATTACTCAATGCTAGTTTTAACCAGTAACTGGAAAGAACATGTGAAATGCATAGAGGACTGTGCCCAAAAACCCTTCTTCAAGGATTCTACAATTTCTACTGGTACATAGTAAAACCAAGCCCTATTGGATTGCATAGAATAATCAAATTGTTATTTATCATTTTCACATGATTCATGGTTTATCAACCCTTCTCAGATAATTTTCATTTATTTAATTGATTAGCCACTAATAATTGCACCCACTCATCTTTTTAATCGCTCCATCTTCTCAATTATAAATTTTATAACTTTTTCTGAAATATGGATCTATAAAATTTGTATTATTCTACTGATAAAAAATAAATAAATAAATTTGTACTATTTTGTATCGAAATATTAAGACCTCACAACTATATACGTGTTTACCATTTTCCACTTTCCAAGAAAACTCTAGGTCCCATTATCACCTATCCCAAACATCACTTAAGGACTGACATCAGAACAACATAAACTATTCGCAGAAGCAGGATACTTAGAGATCAAGAAGTCTACTCTATCATCATAGGCCATAAATTTCACAGTTATTTAATTCAACAGAAAAAAATGCTAATTTTAAATTAATTGATTTTTTTGGCCTCTGGTGTCATTTCATGTAAAAGTTCATCCCGAATTAATAAGAGAACTTATTAAGGCAACTATAACAAGGGTATCAGGAATTTCCGTCTTTGGATCATTGATCAAACTTAAGTTAATAGCAGCAATACTGAAGTTTTTCATTGAACAGCAGCGGCGGCCATGAGGAAGACTAATTTCATACCAGTTCTATTTATTGTCGTTAAAGGACTCGACTTCTTCAGAAATTAAAATTCAGGCCTTAAGTAACCGAAAGTAATCAAACTAAGTGTTTGGGAAATGCAATTCTTTCCTGCTTTAATGTAAGGATCTCACAATCATTTGGCAAAACATGAGAAAGGCTAAAAAAGGTCGGTACATGGACAATTGATAATTTGGGGCACCTATAATTTGCAATGCATGCAGGATGATTTACCAATAAAAAAATCATTCCCTATAAACACTCCAACTAGGATCGGACAAAGTGACCACCTTCTGGCAAAATAATCTTATCCATGATTTTGTTTTAACAAAAGTATATTTGCTTTTACCTTGTTAAACAATAACATAAATTGGTGGGAGGGGTGAGGGGAGGTAGAGGGGATACCTCAATTCTCTTGACAAGTGTATTTCTAAGCTTCTCAGTCTCCTATAAATTATAGAATACGCAGATCAGTTGATCCATTCACAAAAAATTACAGATGAGGCAAAGTAATACACAACGCAAATATGGTTTATTCAATAATTTAAGAAAGCCAAGTTGAAAGCTCAATACAAATCCATTGAGACTGATAAATGACAACACATGATATTTAAGTTCAATCAAAAGCAATGAATATCCAAATTGATTGCACAATAATCATAATCCATTAAGACCGGCAAATGACAGCCATTTAAATTTAGCTGAATAAAGCAATGAATATTAGGATTGATTGCATGATAATCACAATCCAACAAGACTGAAAAATGACAGTAAATGAAATATACATTCAATCAACTGTATAAAGCAATGAATATTTAAATTGATCGAATGATAAAAAAAATATTCTTCCCAGGGACTAGTAATCAATTGATGAATCATATACTATAATGAAAAAATCTGAGAAAAAAATATATAGATACCTCAAGTGCCCAACCATCAACAAGAAAATAGTCCAACGAGAATCCATCATCAGTGGAAAAAGCATGCGCTTCTCGAATGTTCAGCCCAATCTCAGACATTAAAGAAGTCAACTGAATGCAGCATTAAAAGTTCAAATAGAAACTAAAAACACATTTGCTTAATACAGATAATATAGTCACAGATAGAATATCTTACTAGTAAGTAACTTTTGGAAGTTCCATACATAGTATGAAATAAACTATTTTATCCACCATCACATCTTGAGCCTGATCTGATGCAATCTATCTTTAGGCATGTGAATTACAAAGAACTTGCTTTGGTGGTGACAAAGATATGCATAAAACAAGGGTAAGGGAACAGAGTAGTAGATATATCTGTTACTTAGGAATAACATATTAAAGTGAGATCCCTATAATATGTATAAGTTGACTTTTAAAGTTCAATTGTTGTGAATAGAATCATGACTAATCCATATACAGACAGAAGTCCAACAATACTACCAATGGCTGGTGGTAACTAATCCCCAGGATTGCTGACTGAAGACTAAAGAGAAAATGAAGGATCATAAAACAAGAACATGATGGCTGAAGCACAGAGATGCCTCTATAGTGTTCAGAATTATGATAGAGAGCTAAAAAGAACTATGCAATGTCAATAAATCAATCAGACCTTGGAAGGAGTGGATGGTTGAGAGAATAGAGTAATCACAAGATGAAAGAAAAACAGACAGTCAACTGCAGTGACATTGATGAAAGCCATTGTTTCTCTTTCTTTTCAAGCAGCGACTAGCTCTTTTATTCCTTGGTCATTAACCTAATGTTTCCAGAGCACCCATGATGAATGGGCAAACAGGTGTCCCCTCATGGATGGGAAGATGAGAGCCAGGTACCCTCACAGTTCTAGGAGTCACCAGCACGTGATTCAGATCAGGTCCAGCAAGGATATGGATCTAATATTTCATTATTATTAATGGTTGTAAAAAATAATGTTCATTAGCAGCATCAAATATAATTCTCTTTCCATAATTTTATCTCCTTGCTTGAAAATTGAAGTCGAGTCAGATGCCTTGTAAAGAGTATTCATCCACCACATACTATGAAAACACTCCTAACCAAAGGATGCAAAAAAGAAAGAATTATAACAATTCTGGAGATGATTCCAAGAATGGTTTGGGCCATGTGAAATCAACATGCTCACTATGGAGAGGGGCAGAGAGAGAGGGGATCCAGCTACCTGACTGAAAACTTTGGGCTTGTCGTTTGTTGAAATTGTAATCTCATGCCTTGCCCTACAAATATATTGGAAAGCATTACAATATTTATTAACTAAGCATCTATAACGCTTCCAGAAATCAAATATATTTTTATTTCTCATAAAAAATATTTGGAAATTCTCATAATCCACAAGAAAGCAACATGAAACTGAATACAGGTTGGAGAAAAATTGTAGAATATATTTATATAAATATAATCAAAAGGAAACATATGGTCCAAGGATACGTAACAGTTCAAAGCAAAGTCACAAACCAGTATGAGATTATGCATAAATTTTCCAGACTAGGATAGAATAAATATTTTGATGAAACCGTGGCTCAACTTGATTGTGACACTTACAGGGATGCATTAAGTTTGATAGGATCCTTTTAGGTTTATCATAGAAGATATTTCAAGAAACAAAATAATTTCTAATCAGATGCAATAGACTTGAAGGCTCTTCCGGAAAAAAGTAAATGAGAAGAGATGGGGAAATTCCCAATCATACCATTGAAATTTACAGGATTTTGATGGTAACATCCAAGGAGGAATCAAGTATGCAAGTTGATCGAATTTCAACAACTGGCCATCAAATATGATGCAAAGGAAAAGCAGAGACTAATCTCACAACCAGGATTAAACCAATCAAAATTATTTACTGAGAACTGAGAGGATTATCATTCGCATAGTCATGCCTATCTTGAACATGCAAGTAGTTGACTTTTAGGCTCCGTTTGGATGTTTAGAATATCTCAATATATTTGTGAATAATAGTGAAATTGTTTGAGTTAAGATTTTTATTGAGTTTTAGAAAAAAAAGTTAAAATATTATAAAATAAAATAAAAATTATTTGAATATATTTTTTTAATATTATTTTTGTTTTGAAATTTGAAAATTTTGTTTTGTGTTTTGTTTGAAAAATTGAGAAATTTCTTCTGATTAAGTAATTATTAGATAAAAAAGTCAGAAAATTTAAAAATTTGAAATGGAAAAGTGTTCTGTGAGTTTGTTGAGAAGAAAATATATGAGAACATTTGTATTGAAAAACGGGCCTTGAAAGTTAGCTGAACATCAGGTGACTAGCCAAAAGCAGTTGGGGGATGAGGACTGAAAAAGTAAGAGAAAGAATACTCGAGATGTCAATAACTAACAATCCTAATTAAAGAAATCGAAGGACATTTTTACCATACCCATTTTCCCTGCTATTATCAGAACACAGAGGATCCACTTCTCTTTGAGAGTTTGAATAAAATGAATAACTGCAATTTCCACTAGCAAAATGAGCCTGCACATTTTCGAGAAGAATTTGGTCAATCAAAATGAGTTTAAAACCGGGGGGGGGGGGGGGGGGGGGGGGGGGGGGGGGGGGGGGGTGGGCTTGTGTTGGTTGAAGTGGAGCAACGAAAAAGCTCGAGAAGCCAGAATTGTGACAAAATCAGCTCCAGTATTCAAACGGTGAATACGTCAATTACCACTAGACACTAAAGACAAAAGAATTCCAGAAATATGCTCGATTCTAAGTCAAACTAGCATTTAAATTCCATTTTTGTGATAGATGGAAATGATGATATATGTAACAGGAAAATGGAAACTCAAAGAAAAATGCACAAAGCCGGGAATCCTTACGCTGCAAATGATACAAGGATATATGGTCTCTCTTATAAGTTACCTGCACGACACGAACTTCGATTGCATGTTTTGTAGCAGGATCGCGTGCCATATGCAGTAATCTTTTGTGCATAAGAACATCTTGTGCTTTCTCGACATTCACATCCAAGGCATACCTGCAATCAGAAAATGGTTCCATAAACTTAAGTATTGATGATAAGCCCTCCAAAAACTTCAGCATCGGCTCCATAAGGGGCCATTAAGCCAAAGTTGAAAGCCACAATTACGTCATACCTTTGTGACAGACAAGAAAGATCATTAAACGCAAGTAAACAACAAGAAGAAATAAATAAATAAAAATTAACGTAAGGCTAGGGTTTTAGGGGTACCTTGGGGGAAGCCGATGAAAATGCATCCAGAGCTCATCTTCAAAACCAGGAAGATTGACCTCTGCTAAGTTTAAGTCCTTGAGTAGATGAAGAACTTGATCGTACGCAATGACTTTCAATCTCTGGTTCCGACTGTGAGTCGGTGCAAAATTCACGGCCCTACTACTACAGCTCTCCGTATCAATATCCATGATCACACCGCCAAAACGAAAACACAAAATGAAAAACTCAAGAACCACCGTTCAGAATCTTGAACCACGGTCGTCGAGGAATAAGCACAGTCCACGTGAAGCCGAAACTATACCCAACGAGAACGAAAAAATGGAGAGGATTTTCTAGAGAGAAGTTATAAACGGCTTTTGAAAGAGCGCCATGGCTTCTGCTCTACACCTCTCTGTTCCTCTTCCCTGTTTCTGAAAAGCGGAATTAATCTGGGAATTAAATAAAGAACGTTAACGACAAGTGGCGGGCGCACAGTGCGCACTTCTCATTTCTCGCCTCTCCGACTCCCAATCAATCTCGTCGTCGGTTCTTCCTATTCATCTCACTTTGGCGTAAACATAAAAACAAAAAATGTCTTATCATTGGCGATTTATTATACGTTTAAAGGTAACAAAAAAGCCAACTTTTGACGTAAAATGACAAATAATAAATCGAACGAGATCAACATAACTTTTCTGAGAACCAAAGGAAATTAGGTTTCATTTTTACTCTTTTCCGATACAAGATCATTGGACCGCGATAATTATACAAACATCATTCTTGTAGCATCCGTTGATTGCATCATCTCCTTACGTCATTAGTTGTAATGACAGTAATAATTGAGTGAATTTGGTAAGATTTATTTAAAATGAATTTATATATATTTAGATATTAAAATAAATTTATATATATTTATAAAAAATTAAAAAATATTATAAGTCTTGTATATAAAAATATGTTAAATTAAAAAAAATTATAGATTCTATATATAAAAAGATTTTGAGTATAAATGAGTTTAATAATTTTAAAAATTAGATATTTAAATATTAAACTCAACTTAAAATTAAATTAAATTAAGACTGTGATTATTCAGTTCAACTTCATCTCAATTAAATAAAATTAATTCAGTCAAATTTCAAAACTGAGACCTTATTATTCACATACAGTCTGACAAATTTCCCTATACATATATAATCTTTTTCTCAAATTTTTAGGCAGTTTTATTTTAAATGAATAACCTTTTTATAAAATAATTTATAAAAATATCTTTAATTTCAAATATGATTGTTTTTTTATTCAAAGTTCAAATACTTCACAGTAGTAAGCCAGCCTGATCTCAGCGGGCAGAGGTTTTGCATCATTGAATTATCTTTGAAGCATGCCAAATATCTTTTATGTTTATAATTTAGAACTAGTTTGAATTTAGAGATAGAATGATATAATTTTAGATAAAAGATAAAAATTGAATAAAATATTATTATTATTTTAAATTTAAAAAAATTAAATTATTTATTATATTTTATATGAAAATTTAAAAAAATTATAATGATAAAATGATATCAAACGTTTTTTTGACTCCAAACAAAACCTTAGCAACGTGGGAAGTTCAATCATTTGCTCTTCGTACCCACTAAAAGAATAAATTTTATTTATTTTTTATTATTTTTATGAATTGGAGTATGGA
The DNA here is from genome assembly GCF_018687715.1 of Carya illinoinensis. NCBI lineage: Eukaryota > Viridiplantae > Streptophyta > Magnoliopsida > Fagales > Juglandaceae > Carya > Carya illinoinensis. The sequence goes on from NC_056758.1 coordinate 34,269,129, forward strand.
TCAATACATATAGGACTAGGTTGCTTCTGTATTTTCTATGCGGGTAGATGCAAGAAAAGATTCCTTATATTGAGACAGAATCTAACTTGCGTAGATTACGAGAAATATAAACTAAGCATTAAATGCAGAAGGAAGCTAGAGCAGTTGTATGCCAGCCAGTATTTATGTGTTTGAGATTCCATGGGCTGTTGCAGAACATAAAAGACAAGGAGATACCAACAAATAACTGTTCACAATTAGTCAAATACAAATATTCATATAAATAGGAAAATATTATTTTGCCGCCCAAATTGACTGATCATCAAATTATTTGTTAACTTAATAATTAAATAAGTAATTTTTTATAAATTAATATATTTTTTATTTTTTAAAAATATTTTAAAATTATAAAAAATAGTGAATAAAAAAAAGAACTTTATAGTAGCAATCACTTGCAGAGGTCAGCTGCAAGTAGCGTCTCTCATGTAAATATAATATATTATATACCTAAAAAAGAACAATCTCTTTGGTCGGCAGAATCAGAAACAGACCAAGACGGCCGGATGTTCTGACAAGATTTATCACAAGCATGCATATGTAGCCATGAATTGGGGAACAAGTAGCTTGTGCTGCCAAGATTCATCACAAGCATGAAGCATATGCACATATAGCCATGAATCGGGGAACAAGTAGCTTGTGGCAAACCCGTGGCACGGAGCTAATCGGGTTTACATTTTGCAACTTTACCAGCAATAATAAAGAAAAATGATACTATGTCACTTAAATTTACTCTCTCAATTTGACTTTTTATATATATTTTTATTTAATGATTAAAGAAGTAACTATTAGTGTATTAATATTTTAAAAAATATATATATTTAAAGATGTTTAAAAAATATATTTAAAAAAATAGAAAAAAAACGTATAATTTACACTTGAAACACACTAAATAGACAAAGTTGAATGGCATGGTAACACTACCCAATAATAAATACATTTTTAATATGTACAAGCCCTACCGTCTTTTTGAAAAAAGTATGACCCATTTTCAAAAAAGTAAATTTTATCACGTGTATTCTAAATTTAAGTTTGGTTTGGATAGGCTTTCATTTTATCACATTTATCCAAATACCACAAACTTTTTTCAATTTAAAGTTTCTAATTTTTCGTTTAATCATTATATAATTATTACAATTTTTTCAAATTTTTAAACAAAACACAAAATATAACTCAACTTTTTCAAATTTAAAAATAAAAATTATATTATAATAATATTTTAATTTTATAATATTTTATTCAATTTTTTTTTCTCATTTTCTAAAATCTCATAAAATATTTTAACTCAAATAATTTTAACTTATCTCATCTCAACTCAAATATCTTACGTACTATTATTCACAAATCATTTCAACTCATATTATTTCAATTCACTATCCAAATCAAGTTTAAGACCCGATTTGGATATAAGACTTATCTCAACTCATCTCATATAATCATTATAAATTTTTATACAAAATATAAAAAATAATTCAACTTTTTCCAATCTCCAAATAATAATAATATTAAAAAATAATATTCTAACAATATTTTATTTAACTTTCATCTTAACTCACTATCCAAATCACACCTTAAATCTTTTTTATTTAAAAAAAAAAAAAGAGAGAGCCAAGAAGACTTGCATACTCTAAAATTATATAAATAATTTTTTTTCTATGATACATATAAAACAAACTTTGCCGAGAGAATCGTAAAGGCGGTTATTTCCACAAACTCTAGCTGGTGTTTATATCTGCATTCTTAATTAGTTTCGAAAGCTAGGAAATTAATACGATGATATAATATGCTTCATTTGAAATCCCTTTCAACAAAAGTAGGTACTTACTCACAGACAAGGGATGAGACAACCAAAACGCATGCATGATACCACCTTAAGTCCTTCCAAAAACGCTTTGAGGCTTTCCATTTTGGTCACAGCAATTGCATGCATGGACAATTTCAGTTAAGAGTGGTGGACCTGACCATATTATATAATAGCCGAGGATTCAGATATATATTCTTCTGGACTCCAGCAGGCTGCAAAGGGAAGCTATTACTTCACGCCCGCGTTCTGGCGGTGTTTTCACAACCAAACTATTGACCAAGAGACAAGGGTGCTTCTGAACTAGTTGCAGGGTACCACGAGCAGAAGCATTGAGTATTTGATCAATTGGGCCATAGCAAGGGAGAAAAATATACAAAATAATACGATTGGACCCAAAACCACGCAACTACTTATCTACGTATTGGGCTCCAAACCATGCAACTATACATTTACGTATTGAGCTCAAGCTGGCCCTGAAAGCGAAATCATCTAGCTTGGCCAACTCAACGTGTCGGACCATTAATTTGCTTTACTTGGGTTGGGCCTGAACCGGACCTTTTACTCAGATGGTATCCCTTTTATTTTTGTTTGAGAGCAACTTAAACTGAATTTAATATTTAAATACTCAATTTTAAAATCATTAAATTTATATTAACTCAAAATCTCTTTACAGGTAAAACCTATAATCTTTTTCAATTCAACACATTTTTACAAGCGAGATCCATAACTTTTTTTAACTTCTCATAAATACATCTAAACTTATCTTAACATATAAACTCATTTTAAGTGACCCCCACAACACTCACTCAATTACCTCAACTCACTACTATTCATAAAGAACTCAACTAATCTCAACTCATCTTAACATCCAAACTGATCATTATATGTATATTTTAAACCCTCTAATAAATAGCCATTTTATATTTTGCACTTCAAACTATTATATTGACCTATCACGCCCTTAAACTATTAAAAATTCATAATGTGCACTATCTGTTAAGATCTTATGATGAGCAATAAGTTACAACAATTATTTTTTATTTATTTTATTGGTCAGATTTGCACCAAACCCCATTTGCAAGTTTTAAATAACTGAAGGTGCAAAAGTCAATATTGGACACTGGAGTACAAAAAATGTGAAAGGCATATTAGTTAGAAGGTGGAAAGAATATTTAACAATCTTGGATGAAGCACTTCACCAAACGGTGACTAAATTAATTAGCAAGCATATATGTTTTTCACGATTCTGATTATGGGTAGGCTTTTTTAGAGAAAGGGAACTTGGGAAAGTGACACGTCTATATTTATTTCAATGGGTAGACACTGATTGAAGATTTGAGAGTACACACAAGTGATCTAGATGGGATTTAACACCGTTGTTTACATTACGGGAAAATGATCTCAACGGCTGGCTAGCTAGCTAGCTAAGCTAATATATGGAACGAATTAGAAACGGAAGGATAAAGTGGAACCAGAACTTCAACAGTGAACACGCTTCTACTCCGTCTAATGTATCGTTCAAAGCCACAAACGATATATTCGAAGCAAAAACACATATTAGCCATTGACATCGAAACAAAAAGCAAAAACACGATGAATTGAAATATTTGGAACGGCAACAGCTTGCTGCAATTTTAAAAGAGTATATTCCAGGCGGAGAAGAATCCATGATGCAGTAATTGTGAAGACAGAAAACTATTTGCTATGAGAAATGCCATCCATCGCAGCTTGGTTTAGCCCTATGCTTGAACCTGAGAACAAGGGTAGTGGTCCTTCCGCGCATCAATCTCTTATATTTCCCAAGACCAAACAGTAGTCGGTATTTTGTTGACAAGTATATTTCTAAGCTGCTCGGTCTCCTATAAATTAAAGAATATGCACATCAGTTGATCCATTCACAAAAACGTACAGAAGAGGCAAAGAAATGCACAACGCAAATATATATATAGTTTATTCAATAATTTAAGAAAGCCAAGCTGTGACTTGAAAGCTCAATAAAAATCCATTGAGACTGATAAATGACAACACATGAAGTTTATGTTCAATCAAAATCAATGAATATCCAAATTGATTGCACAATAATCATAATCCATTAAGACCGACAAATGACAGCACTTGAAATTTAGCTGTATAAAGCAATGGATATTAGGATTGATTGCATGATAATCACAATCTATCAAGACTAAAAAGTGATAGTAAATGAAATATATTAACCAATGAATATTTGAAAAAAAATATTCTTCATAGTGACTACAAATCAATTGATTAATCAAATACTATAATGAAAAAACTGAGAAAAAGATAAATGGATACCTCGAGTGGCCAACCACCAACAAGGAGAAAGACCAGAGAGTATCCATCAGAAGTGGAAAAAACATGTGCTTCTTGAATGTTCAGCCCAAGCGCAGACACTAAAGAAGTCAACTGAATGCAGCATTAAAAGTTCAAATAGCAACTAAAATTCACATTTGCTTAATACAGATAGTATAGTCACAGATAGAACATCTTTCTAGTAAGTAACTTTGAAAGTTCCATACATAGTATTAAATCAACTATTTTGTCCACCATCACATCTTGTGCCTCATCTGTTGCAATCTATCTTTAGGCATGTGAATTACAAAGAACTTGCTTTGGGGGTGACAAGATATGTAGAAAACAAGGGTAAGGGAACAGAGAACCAGACATATCTGGTACTTATGGATAACAGATTAAAGTGAGATCCCTATAGTATGTATAAGTCGACTTTAAAAGTTCAATTGTTGTGAATAAAATCAGGTCTAATGCCACACACGAACATAAGTCCAACAATACTACGAGTGGCTAGTGGTAACTAATCCCCAGGATTGTTGACTTAAGATGAAAGAGAAAATGAAGAATAATCATGAAACAAGAACATGATGGATGAAGCAGAGATATGCCTCTAGAGCGCTCTGAAATTTGATAGAGAGCTGGAACAAAGAACCATGAAATGTCAATAAACCAATCAGGCCTTGGAAGGAGGGTGATAGTTGAGAGAACAGAGTAAGCACGATATGAAAGAGACGCAGACAGTCAACTGCAGTGACATTGATGAAACCCATTGCTTCTCTTTCTTTCCAAGTAGAGACTAGCTCTTTTATTCCTTGTTCATTAACCTTAATGTTGTCAGAGGCTCAGAGCACCCATGATGAATGGGCAAACAGGTGTCCTCTCATGGATGGGGGGAGATGAGAGCCAAGTTCCCTCACAGTTCTAGGAGTCACCAGCAAGTGATTCAGATCAGGTACAACAAGGGATATGGATCTAATGTTTCATTATTATGAATGGTTGTACGGCTCAGGCCCTAAAAATAATGTTCATTAGCAGCATCAAATATAATTCTCTTTCCATATTTTTATCTCCTTGCTTGAAAATTTAAGTCTTGAGTCAGATGCCTTGTAAATGTCAAGAGTATTCATCCACCATATACTATGGGAACACATTTAAACAAAGGATGCAAAAAATAATGAATTATACCAATCCTGGAGATGATTCCAAGAATGGTTTGGGACATGTGAAATCAACATGCTCACCATGCGACGGGCACACAGAGAGAGAGAGAGAGAGAGAGAGAGAGAGAGAGAGAGGATCAGCTACCTGACTCAAAAGTTTGGGCTTGTCATTTGTTGAAATTATAATTTCATGCATTGCCCTACAACATATTGGAAAGCATTAAAATATTTATTGACTAAGCACCTATAAAGCTTCCAGCAATCAAATATATTTTATTTCTCAAAAAAATATTTGGAAACTCTCATTAATCCACAAGAAAAGGAACATGAAACTGAATATAGATGGGAGAAAAATTGTAGAATATATTTATATAAATATAATTAAAACGAAACATATGGTCCAAGGATATGTCACCGTTCAAAGCAAAGTCACAAAATAGTATGAGATTATGCATCATTTTTCCAGACTATGAGAGAGAAATAACTATTCTGATGAAGCCCCGTCTCAACGTGATTGTAACACTGACACGGATGCATTAAGTTTGGTAGGATCGTTTTAGGTTTTATCATAGGAGACATTTCAACAAACAAAACAATTTCTATTTTGATGCAATAGACTTGAAGTCTCTTCTGGAAAAATGTAAATGGTAAATGGGAAGAGCTGGGAAAATTCCCAATCATACCATTGAAATTTAAAGGATTTTTACGGTAACATACAAGGAGGAATAAAGTAAGCACGTTGATCCAATTTCAACAACTGGCCATCAAGTATCATGCTAAGGAAAAGTAGAGACTAATCTCACAATCAGGATTAAACCTGTCATTTACCAGGAACAAAGAAGATTATCATTCGTATCAGGTGATGACCCAAAAGCAGCAGGGGGATGAGCACTGAAAAAGTAAGAGAAAGAATACATTAGTTGTCAAGAGTTTTTTTTTTTTTTTTTTTTTTTTTTCTGACAAGTAATAATTTACATTAGTTGTCAAGAGTTAATAATCCTACTTAAAGAAATACAAGGACAGTTTTACCACACCCGTTTTCCCTGCAATAATCAGAACACTGAGGATCCACTTTTCTTTGAGGGTTTGAATAAAATGAATAACTGCAATTTCCACTGGTAGGAAAATGAGCCTGCATGTTTTTTATAAGAATTTGCTCAATCAAAATGAGTTTAAAACCTCCGCCCGCCGGGGGGGGGGGGGGGGGGGGGGGGGGGGGGGGGGGGGGCGGCAAAAAAAGCTCGAGAAGCCGGAATTGTGACAAAATCAGCTCAAATATGCCCAATTCTAAGTCAAACTAGTATTTAAATTTCATTTTTGTGATAGATGGAAATGATGATATATGTAACAGGATAAGGGAAGTTCAAAGAAAAATTTATAAAGCCAGGAATCCATACTCTGCAAATGATACAGGGATATATGGTCTCTTATAAGTTACCTGCACGACACGGACTTCAATTGCATGTCTGATAGCAGGATCACGTGCCATATGCAGTAATCTTTTGTGCATAAGAACATCTTGTGCTCTCTCGACATTCACATTCAAGGCATAACTGCAATTAGAAAATGGTTCAATAAACTTTGGCATTGATTATATCCCCTTCACAAACTTCAACATCAGCTCCATAAAGGGCCATTAAGCCAAAGTTGAAAGCCACAATTACATCATACCTTTGTGACAAACAAGAAAGATTATTAAATGCGAACAAATAACAAAAAGAAAGAAATAAATAAAAATTAACTTAACGCTACGATTTTGGGTGTACCTTCGGGGGAGCCGATTAAAATGCATCCAGAGCTCATCTTCAAAACCAGGAAGATTGGCCCCTGCCAAGTTTGAGTCCTTGAGAAGATGAAGAACTTGATCATACACAATGACTTCAGGCCTCTTGTTCCGACTGTGAGTCGGTGCAAAATCCATGGCTCTACTACTTTCAGCCCCTGCCATGCCATCCATCACAGCTTGGTTTAGCCCTGCTTGTCCTCCTTGAACCTGAGAAAAAGGGTAGAGGTCCTTCCACTCATCAAACTCTTATATTTCCCAAGACCAAAAAGTGGTCGGAAGTGGCAATACCTCAATTCTTGGTATTTTCTTGACAAGTGTATTTCTAAGCTGCTCAGTCTCCTATAAATTATAGAATATGCACATCAGTTGATCCATTCAAAAAAACTTACAGAAGAGGCAAAGAAATACACAACGCAAATATAGTTTATTCAATAATTTAAGAAAGCCAAGTTGTGACTTGAAGCTCAATAAAAATCCATTGAGATTGATAGATGACAACACATGAAGTTTATGTTCAATCAAAAGCAATGAATATCCAAATTGGTTTCACGATAATCATAATCCATTAAGACCGACAAATGATAGCCCTTGAAATTTAGCTGTATAAAGTAATGAATATTAGGATTGAAGCCATGATAATCACAATCCAACTAGACTGAAAAATGACAGTAAATGAAATATACATATAATCAACTAAAAAAGCAATGAATACTTATATTGATACAATGATAAAATAAATATTCTTCCCAGGGACTACTAATCCATTGATGAATCATATACTATAATGAGAAAATTGAGAAAAAATATATAGATACCTCAAGTGCCCAACCATCAACAAGAAAATTGGCCAACGAATATCCATCCACAGTGGAAAAAACATGTGCTTCTTGAAGGTTCAGCCCAATCTCAGACAATAAAGAAGTCAGCTGCATGCAACATTAAAAGTTCACATAGCAACTAAAAACACGTTTGCTTAATATAGATAATATAGTCACATATAGAATATCTTACTCGTAAGTAACTTTTGGAAGTTCCATACATATATTTCAAATCAACTATTTTATCCACCATCACATCTAGAGCCTCATCTGTTGCAATCTATCTATAGGCACGTGAATTACAAAGAACTTGCTTTGGTGGTGACAAAGATATGTATAAAACAAGGGTAATGGAACAGAGAAGTAGAAATATCTGTTACCTACGAATAACAGATTAAAGTGTGTAACACCCCATTCCCGTAGGATAGAGATGTTACTAAGCACATAATATAATGCCTGGTAAGGAGATTCATATCCTGAAATACCTCATTTACTGAAAACATTAATTAAACTGAACATAACTATTTTTAAAAACGTAAAATTGAAAACGTAAAATAAAAACATAAACTAACTCTATGCGTGACTTTTTATCCAAAAAATCATAAAAGAAACTAAGTCCTTGCACTAGATCTACTCCTTGTCCTCCAGCTTTACGTCTTTACAATCATCATTTGTGACAGTTAAACGTACAAGAGAACAAATAAACAAACAACGAACAAAGAAATGAGTTGAATGCTCAGTAAATAGTACAACATACCGTAAAATATAATTTAGCTTAGACCTAATTTTTGAAATACTCTTCAAACAAACATATATCATTCACATAATCAACATATAACCTGTATGCATAAATTGCTTGTTTATCTTGTCTTTCACTTATTATATGGTGACCCACGCTTGGGTCCGTGGCACCCCATAATTTGTCATAACATGGAGTGAAACACACATGAATCCGTGTTTCACTTAATATAAGGTGAACCACGCTTGAGTCCATGGCACCGCATAACATAACTTGTTGTAAACACATTTAGGTCCGTGTCACCCTTAACATAACTTGTGATGAATATTCTTAAGTCCGTGTCATCCTTAACATGACTTGTGATGAACACATTTAGGTCCATGCCATCCTTAACATAGCTTGTGATGAACACGCTTAGATCCGTGTCATCCTTAACATATCTTATGATGAACACGCTTAGGTCAATGTCGTCCTTAACATAACTTGTAATGAACTAGCTTAGGTCCGTGTCATCCTTAACATAACTTGTGATGAACATGCTTAAGTCCGTGTCACCTTAACATAACTTAGAGTGAAACACGTTTAAATCCATGCTTCACTAAACATATGGTGAACCACGCTTAGGTTTGTGACACCGTCTCAACATAGCTTGTGGTGAACATGCTTAGGTCTGTGTCACCCTTAAACATCTTATCTTTCTTAATGCATGAGAACTTATTTAATATCACGAACTTTTCTAGCATGGCATATACTTGTAAATGGCATAGCATAACAGTGCATATCCTTGTATATGGCACAATATGATCTAAACATAAACATTCCATGGCATACATGATCTGAGTTTTGCATGAACTTTACATAACATACTTGATCTAAATATTTCATGACATTATATAGCATATATGATTTAATCACTATATGAACATGGCCTACATGATCTAGGTACTACATGAGCATAGCATACATAATCTAGCTATTTTATTGCATGGCACATTTGACTTAAATTACTACATGAACATTTCATGGCTTCCATGTGATTTAGAATCATTCAATCAATCAAACAACAAATTCATTCATATAAGCATAATGTCATAATTCATCAATGATCATGAATGGAATCTAACCTTGACTTAGCTCCTAGCGTAGCGTAGATAACCATCATAAGCACATCATATTTTTATACATAACAATGATATTTACAGTACACGTGCATTTATATGATCATACTATTTACCTCTTAGCGCTGCTTTCAAAATCTTATGTCTCGTAGCTCACGACCTATACGAGATACTATTCGTCACTAACATGTCGTAACATTCTAAATATTTAAAATAATACCAAAGAGATCATTTCATAAATATTCAATTATACAAAGATTTCATAAAATAATAATATTTAAAACTCATAACATATTACTTAATATTCTGTATAAACGTATAACTTAATAATTTTATAAAAATCTAGTTAAAGGTTAATTGGATGATTAACTTAAATAATAGGCTATAAATAGTATAACAAGAATACCTTAATAATGTACTTTAAAACAAAGTTTTGAAATCCGTTCCGGAGACCATTCCGGTTGAGGCACTGGAACGGAATATTTCGGTACCGGTACGTTTCGGTGTACCGTTTCGGGATTAATTATATATTATATATAAATATTTATATGTATATATAAACTAACAATTAATAAAATAAATATATATATATATATGTAAGTGTGTGATATGTATATGTGTATATATATAGAAGAATTAAAGATTTATAAAATGAATATATATTGAAAAAAATCACAAACTTGAGTTAAGACACAAAAATAAAGGAAAAAAATTAAAGAATAGACAGATTATTAAAAGTAACAATACTTCTAGTGCACGGAAAGGGGTATTTGAATTCTAAAAGTACAATTTTATTCATTATTTTTCAACTTATTTACAAGGGAGTTTTTTTTTTTTTTTTTTTTTTTTGGGACTGGAATTACTATTCCGGCCGGAATTTGACCCAGAACGGAATAGATACCTATCCCGTTCCGGTCACTGTTCCGGCACGAAAAATTCCGGCCGGAACGGAACGGTTTTTAAAACATTGCTTTAAAATATGCTTAAAATCTTTTTAAAAAATAAAAAGGCCCAAGGCTCAATTAAAGTAAACAGTCCACTTAAAACGCTCCAACACTTTTTGAAATATAGCAAAACAAGCCCACCCAAAATAAACAAGTCCAAATAAAACCAACCCCAATAGGTTTATTAAAAAAAAAACTAGGCCCAACACCCTTAAAGAGAAAACACTAGGTCGAATGGCTTAAAGCCCAAAGGCTATTATAATTTAAAGAATCAGGTCCAAGTAGGAGGGTTTGAGTGTTGAGAAAGGTTGATGTATATTGTGAATAGTAGTGAAAAAATAATAATAAAATATTAAATAATAATAATAAAGTAATAAGTAGTAGTGGAGAATAACATCCAAACACTAGGATAGATTTAGGTGTCAAGAAGTGTTGAGAAGAGTTGTGAATAGTAATAAAAAATAGATAAAAATTAATAATAAAATAATTAATAACAATAAAAAGTAAGTAAAAAGTAAGAAATAATAGTAAAAATAGGTAAAAAGTAATAATAAAATAATGAATAATAATGAGAAGTGTTGAGACAAAGGGCATATATGTGATTATAGAAACATTGGAGGAGCTTTTTGGAAAGTGTGAAACAAAACAATTAAAATGAAGGAAGTAGCTTACGGTGAAGGGGCGAGACGCACACTGAGAAAGGAAGGAAACTCACAGCGATGTGGATCTGGTCGAGTTCGACAGGGACTGTGGGGTGGCTGGGAGTGGTCGGCGACACCACTGAACTCCTCGAAATGGTGGTGCGCCGCAAGAGAGAAAGTTAGACCGAGAATCTGTCAAGCCAACAGAAATAGTGGGAGGGGGGAGTGGCAGACGGCAGTGGCTTACCTGAGGGAGTGGGTGCGACGGGACTAAGATGGCCGGCAGTTTCTGGCACCGTGGGTGGGGCTCCGACGTCCTGGTGGTCATCGACGGTGGCTGGGCAAAATACGAGGCCTATGCATGAGTTTTTCCTCTCTGTGTAAACGGGATTTTTGTGGGATTTTATAGAGATGAGGGGAAGGATTTTACATGAGTTTTCAGGAGTTTAGGTAGAGTTTGAAGTTGGGAATTGGTTCCGATTTAGGGGTGTTATCCAAACCGAAAGACAACAGGAAAAAAAATTCGGGATAAGAAAAGAATCCCAATCAATAACAAAATCATCTTAAAATTTATCTTAAAACATATCTCAACTTATTAATAATAATAATATTATTAATAATAACAATAATAATAATAAAAATTACATTTTTGAGATCGAGATGTTATAAAGTGAGATTCCTATAATATGTATAAGAGTATCTCCATCCGGTTCTCTAAAATATTATATTTTTTATAATTTGAAGTTTATTTTAGAGTTTTAATCAAAATGTCCCTCACATTCAGATCTCTATTTTAGAAAAAAAATTTGGGGACTAAACAGTAAGTCTTTATATTTGGAGACTTACTATTCATTTCTTAAATTATTTTTATTAATATTTTATTCTAATATATCAAATAAATATTTTTTCAATCATCTATACTTTCTCTCATACTCATATTTATTATAATTTTAAATAAAAGTTTTAAAAATAATTTAATTAATTACGAAAATATAAAAAAATTAATTTTAAAAATATTCTCATATTCACAAAAAAATAATTTAAATTTTTGTTTAAAATATTCACTAAAGTAATAGTTCAAAAAATAAGAAAAAATATTGAGTAGTTAAATTTGTAAATAGAAGTGAAAGAAAAAAGTAATAAAAAAGAATAAAAAAATATTATTTAATAGAATAGAGATAGAGATGGAGAATGAGATTGAGATGTAGGAGGTTTTTGAAAGATGAATAAAATTTAAGAAAAAATTTAAAAAAAATGTGATTTTAAGTTAAATTATAAAGATGAGGATAATAAATAGGATGTAGATGCTCTAAGTTGACTTTAAAAGTTCAATTGTAGCGAATAGAATCAGGACTACTGCCATATACAGACAGAAGTCCAACAATACTAGGAGTGGCGTCTAATCCCCAGGATTGTTGACTGGAGACTAAAGAGAAAATTAAGGATCATGAAACATGAACACGACAGATGAAGCACAGAGATGCCTCTATAGTGTTCTGAACTTTGATAGAGAGCTTGAAGGAACTATGCAATGTCAATTAATCAATCAGACCTTGGAAGAAGGAGTGGATGACTGACAGAACGGAGTAATCACATGATGAAAGAAATGCAGACAGTCAACTGCAGTGACATTGATAACATCCATTGCTTCTCTTTCTTTCCAAGTAGTGACTAGCTTTTTATTCCTTGGTTATTAATCTTAATGTTGCCAGAGCACCCATGATGAGTGGGCAAACAGCTGTCCTCCCATGGATGGGGAGATGAGAGGCAAGTTCCCTCTCAGTTCTAGGACTCACCAGAAAGTAATTCAGATCAGGTCCAGCAAGGGATATGGATCGAAGGTTTCACTATTATTAATGGTTGTAGGACTCGGTCACTTAAAAAAATAATGTTCATTAGCAGAATCAATATAATTCTCTTTCCGTAATTTTATCTTCTTGCTTGAAAATTTAAGTCTTGAGTCAGATGCCTAGTAAATGTCAAAGAGTATCCATCCACCACATACCATGGGAACACATCCAAACAAAGGATGCAAAAAAGGAAGAAGAAATAATTATAACAATCCTGGAGATGATTCCAAGAATGGTTAATTTGGGGCATGTGAAATCAACATGCTCACCATGAGAGAGGCGCAGAGAGAGAGAGGGGATCAGCTACCTGTCTCAAAAGTTTGGGTTTGTCGTCTGTTGAAATTGTAATTTCATGCATTGCCCTACAACATATTGGAAAGCATTACAATATTTATTGACTAAGCACCTATAAAGTTTCCAGCAATCAAATATATTTTATTTCTCATAAAAATATTTGGAAACTCTCATAATCCACAAGAAAACAACATGAAACTGAATACAGATTGGAGAAAAATTGTAGAATATATTTATATAAATATAATCAAAACGAAACACATGGTCCAAGGATATATCACTGTTCAAAGCAAAGTCACAAAACGGTATGAGATTATGCATAAATTTTCCTGACTACGAGAGAATAACTATTCTGATGAAGGAACGGCTCAACTTGATTGTGACACTGACACGGATCATGCATTAAGTTTGGTAGGATCTTTTCAGGTTTTATCATAGGAGACATTTCAAGGAACAAAATAATTTCTAATTTGATGCAATAGATTTGAAGTGTCTTCTGGAAAAAACTAAATCAGAGGAGCTGGAAAAATTCCCAATCATACCATTGAAATTTACAGGATTTTGACGGTAACATGCAAGGAGGAATAAAGTATGCACGTCGAACGAATTTCAACAACAGGCCATCAAATATCAAGTGAGGAAAAGTAGAGACTAATCTCACAATCAGGATTAAACCTATCGGAATTATTTAACGGGAACGAAGAGGATTATCATTCGTATCAGGTGACGACCCAAAAGCGGTAGGGGGATGAGCAGTACTGAAAAAGTAAGTGAAATAATACAGGAGTTGTCAAGAGTTCAATAATCCTACTTAAAAGAAATAGAAGGACGTTTTTTACCACACCTGTTTTCCCTGCAATAATCAGAACGCTGAGGATCCACTTTTCTTTGAGAGTTTGAATAAAATGAATAACTGCAATTTCCACTAGTAGGAAAATGAGCCTGCATGTTTTCGAGAAGAATTTGGTCAACCAAAAAAGCTCGAGAAGCCGGAATTGTGACAAAATCAGCTCCAATATTTGAACAGTAAATTCGTCAATTACCACTAGACACTAAAGGAAAAAAGAACCGATTCCAGAAATATGCCCAATTCCAAGTCAAACTAGCATTTAAATTTCATTTTTGTGATAGATGGAAATGATGATAAATGTAACAGATGATTCATAAAGCTAGCCAGGGATCCTTCCGCTGCAAATGATACAAGGATATATGGTCTCTCTTGTAAGTTACCTGCACGACACGGACTTCGATTGCATGTCTGGTAGCAGGATCGCGTGCCATATCCAGTAATCTTTTGTGCATAAGAACATCTTGTGCTCTCTCGACATTCACATCCAAGGCATACCTGCAATTAGAAAATGGTTCCATAAACTTTAGCATTGATGATAAGCCCTCCACAAACTTCAGCATCGGCTCCATAAAGGGCCATTAAGCGAAAGTTGAAAGCCACGTACAATTACGTCATATATATACCTTCGTGACAAGCAAGAAAGATTATTAAACGCGAGCAAATAGGAAGAAGAAATAAATAAATAAGAATTAACGTAACGCCAGGATTTTGGGGGTACCTTGGGGGGAGCCGATGAAAATGCACCCAGAGTTCATCTTCAAAACCAGGAAGATTGGCCTCTGCCAAGTTCGACTCCTTGAGTAGATGAAGAACTTGATCGTACGCAATGGCTTTCAGGCGCCTCTGGTTCTGACTGTGAGTCGGTGCAAAATCCACGGCTCTACTACTACAGCTCTCCGGATCAATATCCATGATCACACAGCCAAAATGAAAACACAAAATGAAAAAGTACTCAAGAACCACCGTTCAGAATCTTAATCACGCTCGTCGAGGAATAAACACAGTCCACATGAAGCCGAGACTATACCAAACGAGAAGGAAAAAAATGGAGAAGATTTTCTAGAGAAGCTATAAACTGCTTTTAAAAGAGCGCCAAGGCTTCTGCTCGCAACCTCTCTGTGCCTCTTCCCTACTTCTAAAAGGCGTAATTAGTCTGGAAATTAAATAAAGAACGTCAACAGGTTACAACAAGTGGCGGGCGCACGCCTCATTTCTCGCCTCTACAACTCCCAATCAATCTCGTCCGTTGTTCTTACAATGCACCTCACTTGGCGGAAACATACAAACAAAAAATATCTTATCATTGACTATTTATTATTTACACGATCGGAGGTAGCCAAGGCCAACATGATCTCAGGAGAAAGGCCAAAGTTTCACATCAATGCAACATCTATGAGCATGCCAAAATCTCTTGTATATTTACAATTTAGCAACGTTGAAGTTCTACCTTCTTCCCTTCAGACCCACCAAAAAAATAATTTCTTAAAAAAAAAAAAAAAATCTTGCTATGAATTAGCCTTTAAAATTCAGTACCCTTTTCTTCCTTTTAATGAATTCAGAGTATTGATCAATAGATATAGGACTAGCTTGCTTCTGTGTTTTCTATGTAGAGATATACAATAAATGATTTTTTATATTGAGACGATATCTCATTTATTTTTAGAGATGAGATGAGATAAATTAAAATTAAAAGTAAAAGTTAAATAAAATATTATTAGAATATATTATTTTAATATTATTTTTGTATTAAAATTTAAAAAAGTTGAATTATTTATTTTATTTTATGTGAGAATTTAAAAAGATTATAATAATTAGATAAGATGAAATGAAATAAAAATTTTATGAAAGTGAACTATTCGAAAATCTAACTTGTGTAGATTACAAGAAAGAGTCTAAGCACTTCCAATGGATGCTCTATAATGTATTTTTCTTTAAAATATAAAAAAATATTGTCAAAACTGCCTTCCATCGGATCTTCTATTTTAAAGAGATTTTACAATTAGCTACAAGAAAACCGCTACATTTGGAAGAACCTGTTCACGCTTGTAAACGTTTTTTCTTTCCTCTTTTTTTCTCACGTATTCAAACGAACCTAGAGGCTACGTAATCAGATTGCCATTGTCCAGGCAGGCATTGGAATGGTGATGTTTTTAATAATTTGGATATCAATTATTTGGTTAGTTGTGGTATTTTAAACAATAGGATAGAGAATTTATTGGAAGTATTCTTAGGCCACCGAGGGTAATCTTGTGAATTTCCAATAAAAAATACATTTAAAAAGTACAAAATGTACTTTATATTTTATATATTTTTTAAGTTTTTTTTTAAATTTTTTTAAAATATCTTTAAGTAGTTTTAAAAAATCATAAATTTATTTAAAAATACTTGCCTAACAATTAAATAAAAAAATATTAAAAAATTAAATGAGAATCGATAACTTTTAGGGAGATTCATAATCATTTCCCTACAAGAAATATATACTAATTATTAAATGCAGAAGGAGCAGTTGCTTGCCAGCCGATATATAACTAGGGTAATGCTACCATTTGAGATTTCGTGCATGGATGTTGAAGCACAAAAAAGACAGTGAGTCAGACAACAAAGAGATACCAACCGATAACAGTTCACGATGAGTCACGCACATGTATAATATAGTACATTGTCCAACTAAAAAATAAAAATCTCTTAGGTCGGGCCGGGGCAGACCAAGACGGCGAGATGTTTGAGCATGCTGCCAAGATTCATGACAAGCATGCATATAGCCATGTCATGCTTATCATGAATCAGGCTGGAGAACAAGTTGCTTGTGGCAAACTCGTGGCATTTTACAATTTATTTTTGTTGAGGTAAAAATAAGTTAGTTGGCATATTTTTGTGAAATTTTTTCTAAAATTATGTCGTAACAAGTGTTAAAGCGGGATAATATGAAAAGAGTTGAAACGGTGTTAACACGATTCAAGCACAATTCAAAACAGAGAGTTCGCTATGTGTACGTTCAAGCGAAACTCATCTAGAGAGTTTGCTCGATGTGAGCTCGACACAACGCTCAAGCAACTTTTGAAACACAACGTGCGCTCCACTCCCGCTTGACACCTCGCTCGAGTCAATATTCAGACAACTTAATTTTTTTAAGGTTTGAGCGCCATGTTTGTTGAAACATATAAAAGGAAAACTTTGTTATGCTCTTTGTGTGGAGAAACAGAACAAAAACCAAGGTGGCTTCCAAGAATTTTTGAAAGAAAAAATTCCCCCACATTGTTAACTCTCGGAAAAACATATCTCCACCACACTATACTCAAGATCAAACATTTTGCTGAGTCCATTGAAGTGGACATGTTCATTGGCTGAGAAGAGTTCCAAAGCTACTATTGATGCAGAGATCGAGAGATTCTCGTGGGATACTATAGAAGGGTCGAAGTTCCGGCATTACATGTATGTAGAGATCGAGTGGGTTAGGGGTATACAAGAAACTGACAAACCAGTCGTGACCGAACCCCCAGAGTCCGGAACCAGCCGAAACCGCCAGGGAACCAGTCGACGGACGGCAGAAATTTAAAAAAACCAAAAGACGTCGATTCGGTTGCAGTTTGAGGCCGGCTCAAACCACTAAACCCGCTGTTCGTTTGATGCCTTCAGTCGTGTTTAAAACACATATAAACAACGTCGTTTGTATTAAACCAAACGGCGTCATTTTATCTATGAGAAATGAAAAAAAAAAAAAGTAGAATGACGCCGTTGGAATTAAAACCAAACGGCGTCGTTTAGATGTGTGCATCTTCTTCTTCGTTCTCTTCTTCTTTCCCGATTCACCTCTCTCTCTCTCTCTCTCTCTCTCTCTCTCTCTCTCTCTCTCTCTCTCTCTCTCTCTCTCTCTCTCTCTCCCCTCTGTAACCCTCTCTCTCTCAGAGAATCAGCGTCGTTAGGGAAACCAAAAACCGACCGTAAACCGCTAGAGAATATGCAGAGTCGGTATGGACGGTTTTCCTCCTCCCCATTGACCGGTTACGGTCGGTTGCTCCGACATATTTTACCTCATCGGTCGACATCGATTTTATCCAAAAACCGTACCGATGAGGTCGGTTTTCACCCCTAGAGTGGGTCACTTGGAGTGTTACAAGTTAGGTTTAGCTACTACAAAAGTTTTGTGAGTGTCTCTAAATTAGTTGTAACAAACTAAAATTTCTATAATGAATTCGAAGTGGTGTCTTACACTCAGAGTAGTTTTAGAGTTTGAAGTTATTTTTCAAATGAGTTTCCACTCGTGAACAAATTGTTGTGTTGATTATTTGCTTGATTTATTCCTTTGACTAATTGTTTGTTTAACAATATTTTTTAATAGACCATCAAAATTGTTTTACACATATTCACACCCCTTTTAGGTATTGTGTTGGGTAGAACCACTGTATTTTCAACTTTGAGTAATAGTAAATACACTTTTATAAGGATTCGTTTGGATTTATGGATGAGATGAAAGAGTTTTAGATAAAAGTTATAAGTTGAATAAAATATTATTAGAATATTATTAAATATAAATTGAATACTTACATATTCTAAAACTGTATGTACAAATAATTTCCTTTCAAATGTACGTATAAAACAAACTTACCTATAGTACAGTAATGGCGGTGATTTCCTGAAACTCTAGCTGGTATCTCTGGATTCTTAAGTTTTGAAAGTTGGAAATTAATACGATCATATATATATATATATATATGCTTCATTTGTATTCGGTTTCAACAAAATTTTGAAACTGAAAACAAGTAGGTATAGAGTACGTACTCACAGACGAGTGATGGGACATTGGGACTACCAGAACGCATGCATGCATGATAGATAGCACCTAAGTTTTTTCAAGAACGCTGTGACGCTTCTCATTTTGGTCACAGCAATTGCGTGGACAATTTCATTTAAGAGTGGTGGACCATATTGTATATGGATAATTCAGATATTCTTCAGGAATTCAGAATTAAGGCATGATATTCATTTGGGAATTTCGCCACTTAATTAATGAAGGATATATGAAGAAGAGTTGCAGCGTACCACGAGACAAAGGTGCTTCTGAAGAAGAGTTGCAGCGTACCACGAGACAAAGGTGCTTCTGAAAAAGAGTTGCAGCGTACCACGAGCAGGAGCGCCATAGAATATTTCATTAATTGGGCTATAGCATGGAGAAAAATATACAAAAGAATACGATTGGACCCAAAACCACGCAACTATATATATTTACGTCTGGGGCTCAAACTGGGCCTAAAAGTGAAATCGTCTAGCTTAGCCACCTCAACCTGTCGGACCATTAATTTACTTTACTTGAGTTGGGCCTGACTTGGACCTTTTACTCGAATGGTAGCCCTAGCTTTTGCTTTTGCTTGAAAACAAATTTGGTAGAAAATGTGTATTTTGAACCTTCTAATTAATAGTCATTTTATATTTTTCACTTCAAACGATTAATATTGACCCATCAAGCCCTTAAATTATTAAAAATTCATAATGTGCACTCTTTGTTAAGATCTGATGATTAACATTAAGTTATACCACTTAACTTTTTATATGAGTTATTTTATTCTCAAACCGGTGTATAGAGCACATCATTCTAATCAATTAAATGGTAAGATTTTATTTATAATATTAATATTTTAAAATTTATTTTTTTAAATCAAATTATGTAACGTAAACAGTGTGTGGTGTAAAAGTAATCTTTTTATTTATCTTATTCTTCAAATTTGTATGAATTAAGCCATTTGAAAGTTTTAAACAATTGAAGGTACGTGTGCAAGAGTCAATATTGGACATTGGAGTACAAAAAATGTGAAATGTGTATTAGGTAGAAGGTGGAAAGCATATTTACCAATCTTGAATATTGAAGCACCTGTTTAGAAAGAAAGAGCTCACCAAACGGTGACTAAACTAATGTTGTTGATCACGATTCTATTGAGATGGGTACGTAGTCTTATTTAGAAAAATAAAATAAGGAAACTTGGGAAAGTTGCATGCCTATTTTACAAATTTCAAGGGCTAGACATTGACTGAAAATTTTAAAGAGTACGCACACACAAGTGATCTCGATGCATGGGAGGCTTCACTAACATTCAATTAACACCGTTAATGTTTGCTTTAAAGGAAAAGGAGATCTCAGGGCCTAGCAAGCTATATATCTAGCTCTATATGGAACGAATTAGAAACGGAAGGATAAAGAGGCACCAGAACTTCAACGTTTCTACGTACTCCGTCTAAATGTATTAATGTTCAAAGCAACAAACGAATATGTTAACAAACACGACTAGCTTGATGTCATCATGAAAACTATTATATATGTCTGAAATTAAAAATGAAAGAAAAATGCTTTTTGGGCGAAGAAGTTTGAAAAGAATAAAAACCCAATCCATGCATGATCTGGTTTTAGAATAGTGCTGGTATCCCACGCATCGTCTAAGAGTATTATTAATGGATTATGTGTATATAAAGGACAATTTTGATGAATATAAAATAAATTTAAATTTTAACTATTCTATTTATATAAGTCTCTATATTGAAATAGTTATTTTTTTATTATATAATAATAAAATAATATAAAATAAATTTAACTTTGACTTTTTCATTTCAAATCTTCACATTAGATTATCCATTTATTTATTATACAGTAATGAGTAATTAATAATTTAAAAAATATTTAATTTTTTAATTATTAATTTATTTTATTTTATCATATTTTAATTATACATTATTATTATATTATATTTTATCATATTTTACTATTTAATTTTAAAAAAAAAATTGATAAAAGTTTGTAAATGTAGATGGAGAGAAAAGAGACATCAGTGTTATAAAAAATAATAAAATAAGATTTACTCTTTATATAGTATAGATCAAATTTAATATTTTCTTTTAAAATATTATAGCTAAAAGTTACAAACTTTACCGATAGTCAATCCGTTATAAGATTATTTTGTATCAAATAGTTAAAAAGTACAAATTATTTTAGATATAGAATATCTAAAGAGACTGGTCTTAGAATACAAGATAGAGAATCCAGGATTTTTACCTTTTTCACTTTTTACATGTATATGGACTCGTCAGTCGTCCCCATTGGCCGCTAACGCGTAATTTCCGCGCTAGAATCAATTCGAACATACCTGCATGCAAGTAGGCCGACCCGAATAACTCTTCCTAATCAAACATTTCAAGTTACTCCCACTGAAATATTCAACCTTCGACATATATATGTTTATATGATCTTCTCCGACTACTAGTCTAATACCAAACTTCCCAACATGTTTATTTCTTTTCACGTTGGTCATTTTAATGACCTATAAACAAATCCCAGTCCTAATATGACCTTTTGCAGATTCTATTGCGCTCAAAAGGCAACTCAATTATAGAATTCTTTTTCCTCCCTTTCTCCACCAAATAGCTAGTGGTGGCGGACCATTCTTCACTAGCTTTTTATGCCTTTCGAGTCTCTGTTCTTCTTTACCTACCTATATATGCCCTTCAGCTCTCAAATACATTTTGTCATACATCTTCGATCCAAACCGTTTGCATTCTTAATTAAAGCCATTCCTAGCCATGGGGTCGAGCCCAAAGAGCCCAAAGAGCCTACAGACTATACTGGCTGCTCCAGGGGTCAGAGGTAAGAGGATTACAACCATATCAAAAGGTGGGCTGAGCGATTTCATGCAGGCCATTGCTTTTAGCAAGCAAGAGTCAAGAGAACCCTTTTACGTGCTTGATTTAGGTGCGGTCATGAGTCTCATGGACAAGTGGACACGGTCCCTCCCAATGGTTCGACCTTACTATGCCGTCAAGTGCAACCCAGACCCGGCTTTCCTTGGCACCATGGCCGCACTAGGGTCGAGTTTTGACTGCGCAAGTCGAGCCGAGATGGAGGCCGTATTGTCACTTGGGGTTTCTCCCGATCGCATTGTTTTTGCCAACCCTTGTAAAGCGGAGTCCCACATCAAGTATGCTGCGAGTGTTGGCGTTAACCTAACAACTTTCGATTCGAGAGACGAGATCGAGAAGATTCGAAAATTGCACCCGAAATGTGCTTTGCTTATTCGGATCAAGGCTCCGGATGACGGTGGAGCACGCTGTCCATTGGGCCCAAAGTACGGTGCACTTCCGGAAGAAGTCGCTCCACTCCTCCAAGCCGCTCTCTCTGCACGACTCACCGTCACCGGTGTCTCTTTCCACATCGGAAGTGGGGCCAAAGATTCGCGTGCTTACCATCGAGCCATAGCGGCGGCTAAAACAACTTTTGAGACGGCTACTCGGCTTGGCATGCCTCGAATGCGGGTGCTGAACATCGGTGGTGGTTTCACGGCCAACCCGCAATTTAACGAAGCGGCCTCAGCCGTGAAAGGCGCACTGCAATCGTATTTCGCCAGCGATCCAGGCTTATCCATCATGGCAGAACCGGGGAGATTCTTCGCAGAGTCAGCTTTCACGCTGGCCACGAACATCATCGGAAAGCGCGTCAGAGGCGAACTGAGAGAGTACTGGATCAACGATGGGATTTACGGATCCATGAACTGCATACTATACGACCATGCAACCGTGACATGCACGCCTCTAGCATGTACGTCCAACCGTGCAAACCCCTCGTGCAAGGGAGGCAGGACCTACAGCTCAACCGTTTTTGGGCCCACGTGCGATGCGCTTGACACGGTTTTGAAGGGTCACCAGCTACCGGAACTTCAGGTCAACGACTGGCTTGTGTTTCCTGATATGGGTGCTTATACGGCGGCTGCTGGGTCCAACTTCAATGGGTTCAGTACGTCCGCCATTTTGACCTACTTGGCCTATACCAATCCAAGCTAGAGTAAAGGCTTTCGGCTTTCCCCGTTGGCCTTTTGTCCAGCTTAAATGTATTAATACTAATTAAATTGTCCCTTTTTATTAAAAATCTAATAAATTGTTTGGCATCTATTCCATTCTCTCCGCAGACTTGCAGTAGAAGTGGTGTGGTACGGAGAAATGATAAGTAATAAAATTATATTCTGTACGACATATGCGCGTTGCTAACGCGCAACAACTTCCACGCTAAGATGCTATCCTTGTACGGTATAACATCCAACACAAAAGAGAGTATAATTAGGATATTCTCGTAACCCTCGAAAGTATAGATCATAAAGTATGTGCTGCTAGCTATACGAATCTTGTACGGAACAACATCCAACGCAATACAGTGTTGATATGTATTGTTGGGCTTAATAATATGGTTGAATTAACCTCCCCTAATTTACACCGCGCGATCTTTTTTATGGTAATGTGTTTGAAGTTTTTCATATATGCTTGAAGGATCAAAACAGGTAATTAAGCACGTATGCCTAACTAAGCCATGCACATTAAAAACACTTTTGGACGGGAAATACTCTAACCATTAAAGAATTACACAAAAGCAATTCTATAAATTGATGTGGTTTAATGTAATTTTTTATATTGTAAAATTATTTATATTGTAAAACAGATTTAATAGATCAAATAAAATCACGACAGCTTATGAATGCAACAGTACTCAATTAGCTAGGATATTCTCATATTTCTTGCATGAACTGTGAACAATTTTTATTCAACGTATTACGAGAGTGCGTACATTCGATGGTCATAACTCTTGATCAAGAGTCGCTTCGTTCAAACAAAGGGCTTTTAACGTAGAACTTTAAGTAAAAACCTAAATCAAATTCTTGATTTTATATAAAACATGGGGTGCCATGTGGTTAGTTAATTTGAATAATCATGTGTAATGTAGGTCATGTACTTCTTTTTCTCCACCTCGTACGTCCCAATTAAATAATTTACGTCAAAAGAACTAAGCTTCATTATTATTCTTATGAAACGTTATAACTCTGCTTTTGGACGCATGGACAAACCATTGCATGGTTTGGAAAACCACCGCTTGACTTGTTTGGAAAACCACCACTTCACTGGTTGAATTTACTTGTTTGTTGGTTTGTAGTGTACAAATGGAAGTTGGCTTTGCAGATATTTTGAATATTCCCGACTGAATGCCAAGTCAGCATATTATAAATTAGTTAACCCAACAGGCAACAAGGAATTTTGTAAGCTCGCAATTTTTGAAAGCTAGTCATGACCCAAAAACATCATTACGTCACCAATGATCACATTGAATTAGAAGATGTGGTAATTCATGCCGTGCAATTAAAACATTTTTGACTTTCTTTTATTATATAATAGTCGCACGGTACATATATATTTGCACGAGATCATGATTTAATTACATCTATGATGGAGATGGGGGGACAAAAAAAAAAAAAAAAAACCTAACGTTAATGTGTGTCAAAAAGGATCAAAGGATGATTTGTTGGAAAAAAACTAATTTAACGTAAATGCTAAAATTATTAACAGAAAAAATGACAAATAAAGTAACTCATTAACAAAAAAGCAAAAGAACTAATAATCTTCATAAGCCTTTTACTTAACAGCCCTTTATCCCCACTAATATTACATGATAATTACTAACATATTAAAAAAATTAATGTAAATAAATCCTGTGTGTAAGGAGATTTTTCACCTGAGCCTAAGGCCCAGATATAAGGAGTCCAAGACGGACAGGCAACCCATTGGCCCACCAACACCTCCAATCCCAAAGGAATGGGAGCGATAGACACAACACCCTACCTTTCCCATTAAGCTACTTAGCCCAGAAGGCCCATACATGGGACAAACAGTAAATGTGTAGAGCTCTTGATCTCTTGACAATAAGTAATAGAAAAATTGATAATGAATGGGCAGTTGACCTCTCATTTATGACACCTGACTAAGGAGACAACTAAGATGACATATACTCCTGACACAGAAGATTAAGCAATTGTCTGACGCCCCCAAATTCCGTTTGGGATCAGACGGACATTTGAAGCGTCGAGACATGCAACACAAGGTTACCTGCCCCCGTTCATGACATATAAGATGCAATGTTCCTAACATGCATCTAACATTATGCAATATTCGCAGCGGATAATTTTTTTCTTTAGCAATACTATGCACCAAATTGAAAATATCCCAAATGCTTAAAACATACTTCATACATAAAGACTCATTGAGTAGATTACAACACTAGTCCAAAATGGTTATGATCCAAAAAATACTAAAGATGCAACTCCATTGTATAAGTAGTAATTTACGTTAACTACTATATTAACATTGACGTCGCACCGTCGCTTAGTCAATTGTGTCTAGTTGATCAGCTCCTGATTCTCCTTCAGGTCCTGTAACAAGATCTACCATTTGGGGGGAATGGTAGTTGGGACTACCAAAGTGAGATTTGATTACAAATCACAGTAAGTTAACAAAAAACTTCCACACAAGCTAATGATGCATGCATGACAGTAAAAGCATAAATGCATAATCAAATTCATAAGTAATTAAAGTATAACTTGGCGTACAACATAGCATAATTGACATAACTTAAATTGAAACATGAACTGAACTTGACTTGACATGAACTTGATCTGAAACTTGACTTAATATGAAAAATACATACTCCACAGTTGTTGTGGCCCCATGTATTCTACGTGTAAATACATACTCCACAGTTGTTGTGGCCCCATGTATTCTACACAAACTTGACTTAACATGAAAAATACATACTCCACAGTTGTTGTGGCCCCATGTATTCTACACGTAAATACATACTCCACAGT
Source organism: Carya illinoinensis (assembly GCF_018687715.1). NCBI lineage: Eukaryota > Viridiplantae > Streptophyta > Magnoliopsida > Fagales > Juglandaceae > Carya > Carya illinoinensis. Next base: position 34,295,139 of record NC_056758.1, read on the forward strand.
TGTTGTGGCCCCATGTATTCTACACAAACTTGACTTAACATGAAAAATACATACTCCACAGTTGTTGTGGCCACATGTATTCTACGTGTAAATACATACTCCACAGTTGTTGTGGCCCCATGTATTCTATGCAAACTTGACTTAACATGAAAAATACATACTCCACAGTTGTTGTGGCCCCATGTATTCTACGTATAAATACATACTCCACAGTTGTTGTGGCCCCATGTATTCTACACAAACTTGACTTAACATGAAAAATACATACTCCACAGTTGTTGTGGCCCCATGTATTCTACGTGTAAATACATACTCCACAGTTGTTGTGGCCCCATGTATTCTACACAAATATAATGTACTCAAGATGAAACGTGACTGGAATACAAAAGGACTGAAGCTCTGACGTAACATAACGTGACTTGAACATAACTTGAAATACATGACCAACTTGAGATAGAAACATTTCGTAACATGGCATAACATATAATAGACAACATATTTAACATGACATATTTACAACAGTGAATATTACATGACTTGACATACATGTAATAGATGGCATACTTAGCATGACGTACTTGTAATGTACAGTAATACATAACAGAATATATTATGTAACAGATAAAAATTGATGACAGAATAAATTCTGTATAATAGACAATTACGTGATAACTTGGCATGGCATGACATATATGATAACACACATACATACACTGTAGTTCTTTTACTTAGCACACATACACAGTAGACTGCTAGTAAGTTAAAAGCTAACTTACCTCGATCTTCGCGTTTCTTATAAAACTTCAAGTGCGACCACGAGGAACTGTAATTAGTGATTCTAAAAGTTAGAACTAAATCACTAAATATTTGAAATATGGAAAATACTAACTTAAAGAGTAAAATTTTCATTTTACTCTCTACATGTGGAAAAATGACCGTTTTACCCATAACTTAAGGATTTTGCATACTAACTCTAAAAGTTTCTAAAATTTACATTCCTCATGTAAATTTTGTCCTAAACTTAAATATCAACTCAGAAAAATTTAAAACAAAACACAACTATGAAGAACACACTATGGTGGAAACATCCATAGGCCATTTCCCTTTATTTTTGTTGCAATTCCTTCCAACTTCAAAACTCATGCTTAAACCAAAATTTTGCAACAAACATCTTCCAATCCTAAGTTCAAAACCATACTTAAAACATCCATTTAGAAAAAACTAATAATCAACACCAAACTTTTTTGTAAAAAGATCCAAGCACTTGAATCACAAGTTTTGACCTTAAATCAAAACATCTCCAAGAATTTCAAAAATCAAATCTTGCTTCTAACATATTCATAATATCATCCTAACATCAAACTAAAATCACCAAAATCACAAAATAAAATTTGAAGTTTTTGGTTTTACACTTAGTCCAAAAACAGAAACTTTTTCCTCAACTAGTTTTGATAAATCTCTTGATCTATGACTTATAAATATATGATCTTCAAACCAAACCATTACATGGTTTAAAAAGATGTCCTAAAACATATACAAGCTTCTAATTCAATATCACATGGTTAGAAATTAATCAAAACATAAATTTAGCCAAGAATATCCACACTTTGGCTTATCTAAATATCTCTTTGCATAAAATTTCATATCTTTAAAACTAACATCAAATATCTTCAAAATAATAATATAACATGTATATAAGATGTTTAGGATCCTCCAATAAAATTATCAAAGTCATTAGAATAGGTTTAGACCACCAAAGAGTTAAACTTTCTCAAAACAGAAACTGTTTTTCCTCTTCCAGTTTCTAAGTTTCTAAATCTAAGAAAATCTTTCATCAAAATCTTTAATCATGCAAAAATCCTCAACCAATAGTCATATATACATGTTAACAATACTCCATAAAAATTTCAGACCAATATCTATCCATTAGCTTGGTCAAAAACTCCAAACTATAACATATTCTCCAGTTTACCTCATAGAATGACCTTTTTATAGTTTATACAATATTTGACTGACCAAATGATCTTCAAATGAGGCAAATAAGATATCGATATAAACTAGACTCAAAAAGGAACAACTTATATGAAGGAGACTTTATAATAAAACACTTAAAACAGCTTTGAAATTGGCATGCAAAATACCTCCTAAAAGCTGTCCGAGAGAGAGTGTTTGATATTCTTTCAATGGAAAGTGTAAATGAAGATAATTTCGTGGGGAGAGGTGGCTGGAGATAATTATGGATGAGATATGGAAGAGATGAGGCTGGAGTTGAGAGTTGAGTGTAGTTTTCTCCTACCCAAAATATCTATAAAAGATTATCTCATAATATTCTATCCAATAGTATCTACAAAAATCAACTTAAGATATTTTTATCTAATAATATCTATAAAAATCAACTCAAAATATTTTTGCCCAATAATATTCATGAAAATTACCTCAAGATATTTCTTTTTATCCAATAATATCTACAGTTTTGAACAGACGTTTTGTCCAAAAAAAATGAAAAAATGTTATTGCGCCATAAGACTTTAAATAGCCCTCCGAGTCTAATGGCACAAACCATAATACATTTTGACACTTCTAACTATCTCCAATAATCAAAAACACACTTCTAATACCATAGTAAATATTAACACTAACTATGTAGTTAGACAAAAACCTATACGATTAATGGATTCGTGAAAACTTATGGGGTTTTCACGAGATTCATAAAGTTAATAGAAATTTCACAATTGAATTTCTAGCGGGCTGTTACAAATTGACTCTCAAGAGACTAGGTATATAAGACAATCCTTAAGTGTTATGAACTCTCTCTGAACCCTCTACATACTTACACTAAACTTTAAGATAATACTGACTTAGGTGTCAGAAACTCATCGGCCACCACCACGACCCCAATCTTGCGGTATTTTTTTCTATATTTGCAAGTCTAAAATCAAAGATCCAAGTAACTGAAAGCCCAACCCAAATGAGTGCGAAACACAACATTAACTCTGTGATCAATACTCAAGAATATAGCTGAAGTGGTGATTCAATCCATCACATGACTTCATGGGATGGCATATCAAATAGATGAGATGTTTTGAGTAAATTTTTGTTTACGTTACAAAATTATTTCTTTTTTATTTCTAGAAAGTCATTGCTTATTGTCGTACGATTAATACGAAAAATGATTTGTGCAACTTGCAAATCTTGTACAATTTTTGTTAGGACATAACTTGTAAAAACACATTTTTTTAAATACTTGATTAATTTGTAAATTTATTTTTATATAATCTCTTTGTATCTTAACAGATCTTTTAAGATTTTATAAAGCAACTTATAAATGGGCCCTCAAATTGATGCGGAAACGCCGAAAAGAGACAATTTGTACGCAAATTCTCAGAGAAGTATGAAATCTTCTCGCTGTTCATGTTTTTCTTTGATGGCTTGTAGATTTGTAATTATTTTGTTGACACACAGCTAGCTGCTGCGTTCGACACTAGCTTGACATATATCACTCCTTATTTGTTTGTATTTATTAAAGCTATATGCGAGTATTCGGATTAGTGGAGCAGTAAAAAAGAATGTCCGATTGGTGAATTTTTTTGTAAACTGGTCACAAGTACTTATTCCCTGAATAAATTTTCACATTTGCAGAAGAAAAATGGCTGCCGTTCATGGCTGGTTTATCACCTCAACATGCATGGGTGAAATATCTGTCATGAAATGCTAGCTTCCAAGTAAACAAGATCATATAAATGAAAAACCTCCCATGATTTAAGGACCAAAGAATAACTCGTCTGGATGTTAGAAGATACTAAGAACAACTCAGTTTAATCTAATTTTAAATTAAGTTTAACATCCAAACACTCAACTCTCAAATCACTAAATATCATTCAATTCAAAAATTCTTTACATGTGAGACCCACAACCTTTTTCAACTCAACATTTCTTTAAATGCAGGATCCATAACTTTTTTCAACTTTCTATAAATATATCTAAATTCATATTAACATCCAAATACACTTAAAGTCTAAACTCATATTAAATAGGCTCCACAAAACTCACTTCATTGTCTCAACTCATTATTATTTATAAAACACTCAACTCATCTCAGCACCTAAATGGACTCCCTGGCAAATGAACAATCAGTATTCTCATGCACAACTTTATCCTTCATTAATTTGGCATACTTTTAATTAGAGCATTGTTATTGAATGATGTATATGTAAATGACACTTTTAATGAATGTAAGATGAATTTGGATATTGACTATTCTATTAACATAAATATCCACATTGAAATAGCTATTTTTTTATTATATAATAATAAAATAATATGAGATAAATTTAACTTTGACTATTTCATTCACATCATATCTCTACATTAAATTATTCATTTATTCATTATATAGTAATAAAATAATATTAACCCAAAAAATATTTAATTTGGATATTTTTAATTTATTTAATTTTATCATTATTTTAATTTTAATTAAAAAATATTTAATTATTTAATTTATTTAGCTCATGAATTAAAGCAATTGGAGAATAAACAGAATGATGCTCTTTCAAAAATATCTATGTGAGAGAAGAGAGAGAGATAGAGAGTTACAATAAATTAATAAAATAAGAATTTAGTCTTTGTACAGTAGATATTAAATTTGATATTCTCTTTCCAATTACTTTAGCTATTTACTATTATCTCATATAGTGTAAGTGAATTTTTTATCTAATAATTATAAAGTATAATTTATTTTAGATATAGATAATTCACTAACCATGCTCGGTCTCACATTTCCACTTCACATCAGAAAATCCAAGCCACGTCATGGGATAACATCCAGCCTAGCCAGTAGCAACAGTCCCCAGCAGATAACCCCCACCCATAAACCATTCCCATTCGTTATATATCCGACCACAGATCCCTCCACCAATTCGTACGACACAAAATCAACTTTACTTCTGCTCTCACTCTATTTAAAATCCAGCCCTCATCTCTCCCCCTTTTGATATCCTCAACTTCCGACACGAACAATAACATAGAGAAAAACCATAAAACTACATATCCATGGCCACTGTCACCTCTGCAGCTGTTGCCATCCCATCATTCACCGGCCTAAAAGTGGCCGGTGCAGCTAAAGTCGATGGCACTGCTAAAGTATCAGCCTCTCCAGTCCCAAGGCTCAGCGTTAAGGCCTCACTCAAGGATGTGGGTATTACTGTTGCGGCCACGGCAGCAAGTGCGCTGCTTGCTAGCAATGCAATGGCCTTAGAGGTCTTGCTTGGTGGTGATGACGGGTCGTTGGCTTTCGTTCCTAACAGTTTCAGCGTGAGCGCAGGGGAGAAGATAGTGTTCAAGAACAATGCCGGTTTCCCCCACAACGTTATATTCGACGAGGATGAAGTTCCCGGCGGTGTTGACGCGGGGAAGATCTCCATGTCCGAGGAGGATCTCCTCAATGCCCCAGGAGAGGTATACGCAGTGACCTTGACTGAAAAGGGTAGCTACTCGTTCTATTGTTCCCCTCACCAGGGAGCTGGTATGGTGGGAAAAGTGACCGTCAATTAAATTTGCTTAGTAATCGGTGTTGAGAAGTGACGGAATTTATGTAGTGAAACTTGTTTTGCATTTTCTTCAAGTGAGATATTGTTAGATTTGTGGTGCATGTCTATAAGGAGCATATATGCCTGCTTTTGACTTGTTTTTCAGACAAGTTAGAATGTAAGAAATATGGTAGCTCTAAGAAGATCAGTAGATGAAATTATGTGAAGAAATAGATAGGCAGAGTAGATAATGCAATGTAAATATGACTCTAACCAATTGATTTTGCAGTAAAATTGGAAGATAAATTTGCACAATCATCTGAAGTTCATCAGCATTTTTATAAAAATTTTAACACCTAGGAACATGCAACATTATCAAGGATTGGATATGGCCAGAAGCCATTATATGGAAGTGGATGAAAAAGTCGCCAACAAACTACTTTATTCAGGTTTATATATATTATTTCATTAGATTAAAGAATTTCGATTACCAAAATTAATGAACCAGATCACAGCAAAGAATTGAATAGTATACATGTAGGATTACAATGCAAAACACATTATGTTGTGCAAAATGTTGGTAACAAGCTTACAATTCAATTGGAGAAGGCTCCTGTCCTGTAGTCTGTCCCTCAAGCCGGTTTTAAACCATATTTTACCCCTCATTCGTGCCGAAAAGAATGCATGTCAGATGAGGAACAAGAAAATTGGTGAACCTTATGTAGTTAAAGCATCAGGAAGGGTAGTGCGGGATCCAAGCACCTTACCACCAACATCTGGAAAACTCTCTTGTCCAGGCAAAGGACCTACCTTTCCATTGGCATCTACCTGAACGGGGTATTTAAGAAGGTGCCCCTGCAATGGTGTAAAACTCTCCGCCGTGTACTTCTTCCAGTTATCTTCAGCAATCTTATTCACACTATTCACGCAAGCTAAATTTTGAGGCTCCTTGAAGCAATCATCCAACTTCCCCAAATGTTCTGCCCACAGAGACATTCTATATCCATACACCTGCAATAGTATCGAACAATTCTTTCAATTTAAGAACAGCGACTGTTTTCTATATCAAGGACAACAATGATAAAAAAGCAAAGACTTGTCTGCATGCTTATTAAGGATTTTATACAACAGCGAATATAAAAAAACTATTGACACAGAATCACGCCATGAGCATAACATTATATGAGCCATCGTTTTTTGGCAGTTAGCCTATGATGATTAGTCAATGAGGCAGTCTTTTTTTCATTTGTTCCCTAAACATGTTAACGCATGTACCCAAATTTTCAATGGTCAATTAAAGCAAGGAAGTAAATTTTTCATGCCACCCTCTGGGATATCTGCCAAAACTTGCCACGACACAACAAAGAATACAATGTGATCCATCCAAGGTGAGTGAATATACGCACCTGCCCATGTGGATGACCCTTCTTCTTACCCCAGGTGTGATGGGGCTGATATGCACCCATGGCTATCTCAGTGTCTCTAGAACCAGCCAACGATCTTTGATTGATATTGGCAGACCCTAATATCACGTACTCATCATCTACAATCATACCCTTGGCATGTACATAGACCATAAACCTTTGAAACTTTTGTGAAGTAGAAACCTGAAAATTAGTAAAAAAATAACTCATTTTCCCACCTTTTTGCATAGTATATAAAACTATTCTCTTTTAAATTCACTCAGTGAATTCCACTAGTGAATTAAATTAATGCAACCATTCTCTTTTAAATTCACTCATAGAATTCCATTGGTGAATTGAACCAATGCTCATTTACAATTATGAATTTATGAACCAAACTGGCTGACTGTAAATGTATTTACATGCATATAACAGAACTGTTTACTTGTGCTACTACAAAATAAAACTAATACATCCAACACCCCCCCCCCCCCCCCCCCCCCCCCCCCCCCAAAACCCCATATCCATAAATCTGCACTCTTTACTTTTACCACGCTAGTTCTGGATTGGGAGTCTAGTTGGCCACCCTGTAGCACCCTTTGACATATTTGGGCTCCAAAAATTTTCAAGTTTACAAATTGACTAAAATTAAAACAATGGAAAATAAGTATCATAGAGCAAGATTACCATATCCCCATTCTTAGAAGATAGATTAGGTGGAACTGTCACTTCTTTGGGCAGTTCTTCCCGATTACCAAGACAGTAGAAATTTAGGTAGCTTTGGGGATGTACACTCTCAAGATGCATCGATTTCAACTCTCGTGCTATGATTTCATACATCATTTGCATTGTTTGCGTCTGAGAAGAGAAAATGACCAAAACCTCCACAGATAAGCAACACAACAGATAAGCAATCATAAATATGCATATATTAACTGGAAAAAAAAAAAAAAAAAAAAAAAAAAAAAAAAAAAAAGGGCAACCTAATCTCACCGTTGGCATCTCCCTTACCAAGTTTTCAACGTCCTTAACTGTCATAATCATCTCTAATTGTTTTTCTTTGTAATTAAATTATGGAAGCACTACATGCATTACCTGCCAAAAGAGAATTTCTTGCACAGAGGCAGACGAAGGGAGGCCTTCAGGCCACATTGGCATGACAACATACACTGCAAATCCCTCCCTGGCTCTTATCTTACTAGCAATCTTTAATGCCAGTTCCATTGGAATTAAATTGTCAGCACCTGATCAAAGCCAAAAAGGGAGTCACTATGAGGAAAAGTTCAATGAAGTAACCCAGCAGAATGTCATGATGAGAACAATTTGTCAAATAGGATCATTAAGTACATGATTATGACAACCACAACCAATAAGGAAAACATCAATCCAAAATGTTACCACAATTTTTGAAGTATTATTGAAATTCAAATTTGTAAATGGAATACAAGCTATGCAACAGACTTTTACAAGTTCTGTTAAGCAAGACTGCAGAGATTTTTATAAGATGTCTGTCATAAGTACAAAAAAAGTGTAATCTTTGATTTGTGTACAAATTGGCTTGCTTTGGAAGCACGAACCTCTCTCTCTCTCTCTCTCTCTCTCTCTCTCTCTCTCTCTCTCTCTCTCTCTCTCTCTCTCACACACACACACACACACACACACACACTTACACTTACACTTGTTTACAATAGACTAAGTTGAATTTGAGTAATGTAAATGCGTATAAAAATGTATTCAATGTACTAATTGTGGAGATGGATCTAAAACCTGCATCTTTGTAAGATGGCCATGCGTAGGATGAGCCAAGAAAGTATTGATTCTCAATATATATAAAATGTTGGGCACTTCTGATCGCCTGGATGTATGCCGTTTGAATGCTCTTGTCTATAACCAAGTTTTTTGCACAAACAAGATTCTGCAGCAAAGAAAAAACCAGAGAATTTCCCAATTATCAAAATATATAAAATTCAGTTATGCATGCAACCGCAATAACTTTTCACTAACAGAGATGTATCTAGAGTCAACACAATTATGAACAGTAGTTTTAATTAAGAAAATAGTTAACCTGCGCCTCAGCCTCATAAACATTTTTAGGAAATCCTTTCAAAGACCCTGAATCAATTGAGCGGAAAACCTGTCAATTTCAGAATAACAGACTGAGATTAAGTAGAACTTGACGATGATGATCATATTATTTAAGCTTCACTCGAGGATGGGCAGACTAGTTAACCTGAACATGCCAGTTCTCAGGACTATCTTCCGAGGAAACCCATAATGCAGGGTCGTCATTTGGCATTGATGGGGAAGGACTAAGTATCCATGAGATGCGTTCCAACTTTATCAAAGCATCGTCGTGCCAATGAGTCACCCTTTTGAGACGCAGGCCTAACTCTGACCATTTTGTGGCTTTTCTCCAACGCTGCTCAAAATTAGTGAGCACATCATACGCAGCTGGCCCTTCTATTTTGCAATGCAAATCGTGCCATGGTTGCCTTGGACCTTTACTTCCCGCCTGTGTTTTAAAAGAAAGGAATGAGAAAGATCACTCATGTGCGAGGTGCAAAAAGTCGTTACACTGCTCCAGGATGTGGAATCACGCTAATTATGAGGTGACATGTTTTAGCTGAATTTTTATTAAAATAAAATACTCATCAGTGGCACTGACAAGTACAACAAGCGTATGCTAATGACTGGTACAGGTCACGATTAGCCCACAGATATAACTGATTGCATGAAATTTGTTCTTATTCTACTGAGAAATCTGCTAACAATTACCAATGGTGATCGATTACCATAATGTAGGAAGAATGCAAAAAGTAGCTCACTATTCTTAAAACATGACAAAAGTTCAAAGATGTCAATACTCACGGAAATTGTTGGATTATGATAATCATCCTGATAAATAGTGTCAAGATCACGGAATAGTCGATGCTCAGGAGTATCATACCGGCCATCACAAAGGTCCAGACCTCCGATAAAAGAAGTAATCTTCCTGTTATTTCCAGACGCTTGCGTATCCACAATCACACATTTTTGATGATGTGTAAACAGGGTTCCAACAACCTAAAAACAGATGCCATGAGATAACAGTCAGCAGTCTGTTCAATCATCAAGATCAGAATTAAAATTCAGGCGTCATGCTATATCCAATACACGATTTCTTTCCATTCTAGTATTTCCTTCTATGTTTAAGGAACTAATATGATAAACTATCAAAGACTGAGTATTATTTTCCCTTATAGATGGCTAATTGGAAAATAATATAACATGCGTACAATAAATTGCATGCATTAAGATGTTCTGTTCCTCCTATGTCAAATTAAATGGTTTAACTATCTTCAGTATTAGAGTAAGCAGTTTTCTATGAAAAAACGTCACAAATCATTGAAAGAATTACATATAAGTGCTAAATTTACTTAAGCCATGGTATAAAGCATGCCTGTTGTTTGAAAATGCTAAGCTTACTGCTGGCATATCGGGGTGAAAGCACACACGTAACGGAAGAGTGCTTGAAAAACTTCCGCGTTTCTTCATCATGAGTTTGCATCACTCCAGTCTGCATAAAAGGACCTATCAGTAGAGTTTGAGGAACTGTAACGGGAAGGACACCGAGCGGAACGCACAACATCCTTTGATCTTGGTGATAGGTGATTATAGCTTGCATCAGGTAAATTACACGATGTAAATCCGTACACTACAGACCAGCATATTTGCACTGGTGAAGTGCAATTTCATATAAACTATGTCTGTTTCCTTTGTGGCAAGTTGAGAAATTTCCAATTGTAGTAAAGAATCGAATTGGATCCCAAACTTATCTCAACTCATCTCATCTAATTATTACAACTTTCTCAAATTTCAACCCAACATTTAATAAATAATTCAACTTTTTCCAATTCTAAAATAATAATAATATTAAAAAATAATATTTTATTTAATTTTCAACTTTCAACTCACCACCAAACACAGCCTAAATGATTAAAAATGTTATACCCTTTTTCGTTTACTTGATTACAAATCGCAAGAGGTAATATTAACATTTAACAACAATGTATCGGAAAGAAGAATGGCAACTTCTAAGCAAACCGAAACATGTAAACTACAGCACGAATCGTGATGAATAGTGATCGAGAGACCAAGAAAACGTACGAGACAAGTTCAAACGTACAGTATTAATAAAGAATTTGCTGTGGGAAGTCTTATCATCCCAAACCAAGAGCAGAACTCGCACACCTTCCTGGGACTTGTACTTGAGCAAATCCCCCAAATTCAAATTCCCACCATTAGGCAACGGCCTCGAGGGCTCTCTAACCAGCTTCACCTTATGAAATACGGACCACCCCACAATGTACACCAAGTGGTGTGCCTCCAGTATTGCGTGGCATATGTCCTCCCAACACGCGGCGTGCTCAAACTTTTTTCCATCATCCAGTTCTATCTCCGGCACCATTGACTCCAGCACGTGCGCGTCCTGATATAGCGTCACCGAACCTCCTTGCCGAACCGGAAAGTAACAATTTCGGACGCCGAAATGGTCCGGATCAGCCGCGATTCCGTACCGGTACAATGGATTGTCCTCGCATTTCGTGAACCTCATCTCAATGCGGACGGCGGCGTCAGGCTTCGGTGGCTTCCCGGACAAACCATTTATCGGGAACCAGTCGTTGATAGCCTCGCCCGCTAGGATTCGCTGAGCCGATACGGAGGCAACTCCGATCAGATCGGCGCCAAACACGTCGTTGTCCTTCACGTAGAACTCCACGTGAGAGACCGGGTGGGCAAGGGGGATCTTGAAGTGCTCGTTCCATACGGGATTCTGACAGTTGGAAATGACCCGCGTGCGAGCCACGGTAGCTCCGGCGAGGCAAACAGTGACGTAAGGGTCGCTGGTAATGATTTTCCCGTGCGTTTGGTGCTGGTGCTTCTTCTTGTTAAAGAACGGTGATCGGCACGTGCTGAATGCCACGAAGCATCGGCGGAAGTGCTCCGAGACCAAATCCATGTTTGGCAAGCATCGGGCCTCTATGATTTTCAGATCGAGATCGCCGTGAAGGTACACCAGGGAGTCCAATTTATCGTTGGCCATGGAAGCTGAGTGAAAAATCTAAGGGCCTAATGCGAAACGATAGGGATGGAGGGACGATAGGGCTATCACCGTAGTAACCGGACGTCGGGTATTGTATATTTTACATACAATACGATGCTATCTCTCTCTCTTATCCGTTTCCTCTTTCTTTCTTTTTTCCTTTTTTTTTTTCTTTCCGTTACTCCGGCGACGCCAACGGTGAAAACCGAAGGCGGTAAGGGGAGAGAGAGAGAGAGAGCGGGGTGGGGGCTTGGTGGGAGGGTGAGGGTAACGGGAAAATGGTTGTGAATCTTGTGATGCGTGTCCCGAGCTACATTTATAAATAAAAATGACACGTGGAGAGCAGTTAACGTACTTACGGAAGCCAAGTTGATAATATAGTTCCTTTGTCTGATGAAACTATTACGTATTTTTTCGCCTAAAATAAAAAATTTTCCTTTTTGCGTAAAATCCAATGGAAGGGAATTCTACAGCCGTGGCAACTGGCAACCGCCTGGCGCCTACTGGTCTTGATCCGACTTCAAGATGTCTTTTTCCTTCCAATTCATTAAAATTTGTTTTAATTGTAAAATTAATATTTGAGTTTTCGATGATGTTTAGGTTTTTAAATTTTATAAATAATATTTGAATTTTAAAAATTTATAATTCGGTCGATCTTCTTTTAAAATTAATGAAAGATTTTCATATCTTAGTATTTAATTGACTTGTAAATAAAATTAATATGTTATATCAGCAAATCAAAAATTGACTTGTGGCATACTAATATGATGATGGATCATGTTACCGCTACCACTCCCAACTCTTGGGAGTCACCGTTAGAAAAAAATGAGACTCTTTTTGAAAAAAAACAAATTAGATATATTTTTTTAAAATTATTAATTTGTTTTTTAAATTCACAATATCATTTAAAAATATTTTCTTAATCACTAAATAAAAAATATATATTTTTCTTTTTACAGCATTGGCTCTTACCGGGAGCTGGGCGCGGTATGCATACTTTCCTATGATGACATAACAATTTCATGACATAGTTATAAATTGTAAATTCTTTAAAATTTAAATCCCAGACCTTAATTTTTGCAAAAGCGTATTTTATAATTACCCCTTAACTTAAGGGCCTTAAAATTTTATTACAAATATTCATATTGAAAATATTCTAAAATTGTGAGGACGTGGCAAGTGATATTATTGCTTTATTTGATTATATAATTAAAATGAGATGGGATGTTTTATTAAAAGTTGAATAAAATATTATTATAATATAATTTTTTAATATTAATTTTATTTTGAGATTTAAAAATATTAAATTACTTATTATATTTTGTATAAAAATTTAAAAAAATTATAATAATTATATAAAATAAAATAATTTAATTTTGTGTAACCAAACTAGCCGATGACTTATGTCATATTTTACCCCAAGAGATCATTATCTTATAGTCCAACGTGTAGGGACTGTGACAACTATACATATATCTTTTCTTGGAGCATTAAAAATCCCTAAATTTATAAAAGTTAATAAAAAAGAAATAACATATTACCTATTGTATTTTTAGAATTTCTTTTTAGGGAAATATTTGTATATTAGTCCTAAAGACCCTAAATAATTAGCATATCACACTAAAACTTTGGATATTCTAAGAATTATTAGCTAGAAATTTGGAGTTATTTTAGGACTAATTTTGTCATAACATAAATTTATCCATTTTATTCAGCCCAAAAATTAGTCTAGCTATACATTTTTAATGAAATTAAAATGTTGACCAATTGCAAGTAGAAGACAGGGTGGAATAAAAGAGTTTTGCTATGGACCAGTCACTGTTCATGGTTGATCCGGAGTTGTCTTTTTTTTTTTTTTAATAACAAAATCTCGTTTCCCCCTCCCCCACCCTATTCCCTCTTCCCTCACCCAATTCCCTCTCTCAGCTCACAGCCTCACCCAACCCCGCTGTGTGCCACCAGTCACCACCGTTCGACTCCCCATCACGCCGGCCACCTCCAGCCACCTTCAAACTTCCACGGAAGCCCCAACACGTAGCACCCTCTCTCAATCCAAAATGGGTTCTCCTACACGGTTTGCCGCTACTACCGCCACCGTCGTCAACCTCCAGCCCCACCGTTGAGCACCACCAAGCCCACGGCTTATGCCGCCACCCACGACTTCCAAACTCGAAATGGGTTTCACCCGAAATGGGTTCTGCCCCTTATCCCGTCGTATGCCGCCACCCACGACTTACAACTTTCAACCTCCACCTAGAGCCTCCCTCAACCACCACCAACTCCATCGCACCTCTCTCAACCCCCTCCATGATCAGCCATGGCTCTCATTTGGTTTAGATGGGTGACGGGGGGTACGAGTGGGGGAGAGGATAGCGATGCATGTTGTGGGTAGGGGCAAGAATGGCGATGCCGGGGTGGGGGTGGGGGAGAGGATGCCGACACAGGTGGTGGGGGAGGGGGCGGGGGACCTTTGGCGGCACATGGGGTAGAGAGAGGGAGAAAAAAAACTATGAAACGTGTGAAATGAGAGGGAACGATGCGGAACTTTGGTTTTGTTGTGGGGTGTTTTAGTCATTTTACTCAATGACACATAGGGTGTGATCCGGATGATCCTAAATAGTAACTGCTCCCAATATTTTCTTGGAATAAAAAGTCTTAAAACAGTTACAATCGAGGTAAGTGTGGCTAGAGCTTTGCTACATATAAGTATACACATAACTTTTTTTTTAGTTTATTCTTCTAAAACTAATTAAAATTTTCTACTCATTATCCATATACCAAACATTTGGTAAATATATATATATAGTGTGTGTGTGTGGTGTATGGGCTTAATTTTAAATTTTTCAAAGAGAAATTCTTTGTACAAACCCTAAATAGACAAGTTTCTACCCCCTCAAAGTCTTTGTAAAAAACTAAACTTGGCCTAAAAAATTAAAAAAAAAAACAATTATTCTTTATTAGTAAAGTTTATTTTATTTTTTATTTTTTAATACATGGGCAGGATTCTAATTCAAAATTTTCAATTTGAGAACCAGATCATCTCATCACGTAATTAGGCTCTTTGCAAGAAATGCTTAAGATCCTAATAATGAGTCTCTAACATTTTTCTCAATATTTTTTTAATTAATGATTAAATAAATATTTTTAATTGATATTGTAAATTTTATTTTTTATTTTCAAATATTTAAAAATACATTAAAGTAAATAAAAAAATTACACTTATCCATATCCAAAATTGGGCCCGAGTATGTAGAACACTCTCACCTTTATGAAAAGAGTAAGTCTACGCTTAAGCCCAAATCTTCTGCTCACACCACACACCAGCTGAGCTGGCTTTTAATAATTATTATTTTTATCAAAACGATTCGTTTAGAAGGAAGAAGAAACCCCACGTTGTGCACAATTTTAATTTTCTCCGAATCCTCCATTCGAATTCTCCTCCCACGTTCTTCTCCCTCCACGCTTCGGATTTCTTTCCTTCGTCGTGTTACAGTACGTGTGCCTTTGATCAGCCAAAGAACACCAAATTCGGCAGGCTGTCGTGCTGCTATGCTCTAAAGGGGCTCTCTTTCCACTCCTCTCTCTATGGAAATCTCTCTCTCTCTAAAAAGTAAAACACAGAACACCCACATTTGTCTGCATACCTGCGTATAATGTTTGGAATTCTTATTCTTTTGGTGCCTTTTTTCTCCTTTGTGCATTTTTTTTTTTTTGGTTCAAGCTGTAATGTTGATTTGATGCTGAACATGAGTGTCGTAGGCAATAAACAAATATCAGGCAGTTTCAGGTTGATGAATTTTATCAAACAACTGTTGACCGTCCATTTTCTTGTGGCTTTCCAACATTTGTTTACTTTCTTCTTTACCATTTTACATCACCAGGGAAGGTTTCTAACATAAAGACATAGTTTGATGAATAAATTACTCCTTTAAAAGGGAAAAAAAAAACTACGTACCATCTTGAGAGGGAAAGTGATGAAAGGTAAATCGATATAGCAAAGAACAGATGTAAAAAATTAAGAAAAAGTAATGTAAGTGATCTTTCAACCATACCAAATGTGTCAAAATATTCTAGTTTCAGTAAGATCATCTCGTCCAAAAAATCTGCGAAGGACTTTTGGACTCAAAATGATATTTCAATAGTAATGGATCCAACCACCCATAAGCGCAATCGCTTTGATCTTGAGCTGGTCTCCAGTCACTTTTCCCCTTTGTTCTGAGTTCAACGGGTTGAAATCAGAGAACAAAAGTTGGAGAATAGGGACTGTGAGATTCTTTCCCAGAATCGTAATCGGAAACCCCTACAACATCGATATCTTGTCGTTGAGTAGAGCTTACCGAAGCAGTGCTACTTGTTGAGTGACTCTCAGTATCAGCCTCTGGTTGTGATGGTGGGCCATAAGGCATGGAGGTGATGAAAAGCAAAGGCTTTACAAAATTTATGAGAGCGTCGGGGCCCCTAAGGCAAATGGCCTCCCTGTCGTAAACCATACCTGCCTCTTTGGCGGTGTCGTACGTCTCCAACCAGACCCTCGTTCGAGGGAGATTTCTTAGATCTAGGGCTTTTCTTGAGGGGTGTCGACGAGAGAGAGAGAGAGAGAGAGAGAGAGAGAGAGAGATGGCAAAGGGAGGGGGAGCACAGAGGGAACATGGGAGAGGAAATTCTTTGGCAGAGGGAGGGAGTGCAGAGGAAACACGAAAACGATTCTGCAGATAGAGGGGAGGGGAAGCATAGGGAACACGGCGAAGGATTCTCATAGATTAGACCGTTTTGAAATAAATCGGATTTGCCACATTATTAGTATGTGGTGTATGATCTCAAACCGACCTATGAGTAGAATTACTCTTATGAAAAAGATGGAGGTTGGTCGGTTAGGTTGCCGACAACGGAAGATAGAGGCACACAACACAATTTATTGACGAGAAAGACGTTGCGTCTTGCAATGCCCCGTTGTGGTAACGTCTACCACTCTTGACCGGTGATCATATTTCTGATGTTGAGAGAAGCACCGTAGATAACTAGTCTACCCGATTTTGTTTTTTTTTTTGAAATATAGTCTATCCTATTCAAGTGCAGAGGAAAATTAGGCCACGCGGCACTGCTTAAATGGACAAACCGTCGCTAACTTGTTCATACACTCCATAGGCAGGAAAAGCCTATACAAGTCGATTCGATTTGACGTGTTTTTGAAGAAGGAATTATATCTATAAGTTTATTTAATGATATATTAATTATATTAATTATGTAGTGCGACATCTTACGTATTGCATCTATTTGATGTAACACCTTTGCGTTTGTTTGGGGTAAACAGCTTTAGCATGCATATAATAAACAATAATAAATAAATAAATATAAATTTTTACACGATTCAGCACTACAACTTATTTTTCCGTGATTCTGTTGTGAAATTCAGTATAAATTAATAAATAATTCTACTTATCATTTTTTTTACTTTTTTATAATAAATATGTAGTATATAGATGATAAATAAAACAATTTAATTAATTTAATAATAATAAATAATATTAAAATATATAAAATATGTAGTGTGAGATGATAAATAACATTCCTATTTTATTCATTAATGTGATACTATGTGACTTATTAAAAAATATATATTCAAACTAAGATGGCATATGAAAATATAAAAAGATAAAGATTAAAGTTTAAGTATTTTCTACCATTTTTGTGTATTTTTAATTTTCTTTCAATAAATTAATGTTACATCAATTGAACAAAACGAACAGTATAACTGAAACGAGAGAGTGGCATTTCTCACATAAACATAATACATATCAATTCACATCTCTTCTCTAGACTCTCCATTAATGTCATGGAGATGAGATGAAGAGGGGAAGAGGCCAATATAAGTTGAAGCCGAATGCCCCAAGTCAGATATGCCCTAGTTTCTATGGCATCCTCCTTCTGACGGGTGTAGAATTAGATCCAGATATCCAATTATAACCAAATTTAAATTTTAAAAATTGGGTGATTATCCGTCCAGATGTATCAGGAAAAATTCAGGATAATCGGATGTAAAGCCAAATATCCAGATTTATTACTTTCAACACACAATACATGCATACTATATATTATATTTTTGTTTACATCATAATACAAAACATCAATTTACAGAGAACAAATAAAGAATAATATATCATAACAACAATAATAATACAAAACATAAATTTGTTTTCACTCTTTAGAGCATTCACATTGGATTTCTCATAAAATTTTCTATAATTTAGCAAAAAATGACATTTCTTAAATTTTACTCATCTTTCAAAAATCTCTTACATCTCATTCCCTGTCATTTCTCTATTATATTAAAATAATATTTTTCTATTCTTTCTTTATTACTTTTTTGTTTCACTTCTATTTACAAATTTAACTACTCAATATTTTTTCTTATGTTTTGAATTATTACTCTAGTGAATATTTTAAACAAAAGTTTAAATTATTTTTTGTGGGTATGATAATATTTTTATAATTAATTTTTTAATATTTTCGTAACTATTTAAATTATTTTTAAAATTATTATTTAAAACTATAATAAATATGAATATGTAGAAAGTGTAGATGATTGGAATAGATAAATATAATAGAAAATGTAAATGATTATAATAAAATATTAATAAAAAATCATTTGGGTATGTACAATAGTTTTCCAAATATAAGAAATCACTATAAAGTCCACAAATACTTTTTCCAAAATGAGGATCCGGATGTAGAAATGATTTTAAACAAATCCCTAAAATTTCCATCAAATTATGGGAAAAAGTACCATTTGCGATATCAGTTGGGGATGCTGTTACACAACTCTTCTTACTTCTCAAACTCCACTCATGAAAGAAATCCATACTTAAGCAAAGTGCTAAAATTCATTCCTGTCAAAAGACAAAGAATAATTAAGGTTTTGAAGTAAGGCTACTTTTAATTAACAGCCAAGCTCTAAGCATCTCAAACGATCTGACCCATAACAAACCCACCTTTACATAACTATAGCAGGAGTTTTCTTAAACATGATTTGAGGACATTGATTGGTATGGTTTGGATATCTAAATTTAAATTATCTCATCTTATATAATTATTATAATTTTTACAAATTATTATATAAAATATAATAAATAATTTAACTTCTATATAATCAAGTTTTAAATTCATACCATTCTGTACAGCCATCTGGGAGATTCAGGAAGTGAAAACATGAGGAAAACATGAGCCAAAGGTGAGATCCCAGCTACCCCAAGTATCCAGCGCAAAGATATATATCATATATCATAAATAATGAATAAAATAATTAAAAAATTGAAAAAATGTGGGATGTTGGGATGTTAGGAGGTTGTGTAGATTTTTTCTTTATCATTTCTTGGAGCCTGTTTTCTTGCTCACGGAGTCAAAAGTCATCACGGATATATATCAATGCTCCCGATATCACACCTTCATGGAAAAATATAGTTGCAAGCACAATTATGTATTAATCTGTGTATTAATATGATGTGATTAGTCAAAAAGTAAATTTTATTAAAAATAGTGTTAATTTAAATCTTAAGTATGAATAAATCACTACTAATATATAAATTAGTGCGTAACTGTGCTTGTACATAGCAAAACTCCACCTTCATATATCTCAAAAATCAGTACAGAAATAATAATCAAATAATCTGAAAATGAGAAACTAAGAGAAACAAACATATTCTTTGCATCAATATAATCCATCCGATAGAGGTGACCACCAGACAGTATCAATATAGAGTTTTGCTATTCATTATTAAGTAATATTACACAATTTTTCAATCATCACACATTATTTTTTTTTAATTTTAAATTTTTTGTTAGTTTATTCTTTTTAAATTAATTTAATTCTTTTATTCATTATTTATATATTAAATATTTAATAAAAATAATAATAAAAATTAAAAAAATATAATGTGTGAAAGTTATGTAAATAGTAAAAAATTGTGTAGGATTTTTCAAATTTTTATATGCGCTATACTTTTTTTCTGTGCATCCTGCGCAATCAAACAAATGCCAAAAAAGTATTATTACGGGGTTTAATGTTGATGTTGAGGACTAAACCAAAGTGATCTTTGTGTCAAATCACTCATGACAGTTGCTGAAAGTGAAAACGCCCCACCACCAAAATCTTACCAGCATATTTCTCCGATTAAGTAATAATAAAACAATAAAAAAGGTCACCTTATCAAACTCCCAAATGAAACCTTCGAGGAATTTTTCAATATCTTTTAATGGAATATACTTAAGTTATTTTTAGATGAAAAAAATATAGAAGTTAAGTTAAATAGATAAATTAGTAATAAAAAATTAAAATTAATAAATAAAAACATTTATTTTTAATGTCAACGTCATCAACATGCTCATCTCTCTCTCAATAATTAATTGATTTATAACCTCACCAATTTTGCATGAAAATTAATGCTTAACAATCTCTAGCATTAATGAGTTTTGATATAGGTCTAATACACGTCCATCAGTATTGAATACAGATTTAAATATAGATTTAAATGCAATGATAGATATAGAAATGACCAATATATCATGTACGATCTTCACAAAGATAAGATATCTAAATAGGTCTATCTTCCGTCAAGTCAAAATTTTAAATTCGGATTTTTTTTATTCATCACATACGATAAATATATATCCATGTCCGAGCTAAATACACTATTTTGCTCCTTAAAATATTACTCTAAAGCTGTGTCAAAACTTTCACAGTCCGGATCATCCCAATAATAATTAAGGAACTTTTATAGATCATATTTAATATTCCACTACTTAGTCTATGAAATTTGTGGTATTGCTCCATCAAATGATACATAAGCAATCTCACTTTGATCTTAATTTTATTTTTGTATTAATCCATTTGCACATCTTTAATCAATATGACAAGATTATAATCTTATATCGAAAATTAAAGATAAAAATTACATAAACAATTATATTTATCCTATTGGTATTCTTTCAATATTTATCAAATTTAAATTTACGCCATATTCATCAGGACGCCATATTCCGGGTGTGCTCAATTATATAGATTTGTTAAAATAATATATTTGAAGTCACCTACAAGGCCATAATAATCCGACATTTTCAGCTAATTGCTTTCTTTTGCGTCAGTTCCCTCATCAACCTTTTTCTCTTTTGAATCTTGGGCCACTGTTTTATCATTTATGTCTTATCCAATCCACCAACTCTCATGGCAAGTCTTTTGTCCTTTATCTGCCAGTGATTAATGATATACATAATATATTTTATTATAGTATTATAAGATAAAGAGTATTCTTATAAAATAATATTATTTTTATAAGATATTTGATAAAAATATATCTCATTTAATACATTATTATGAAATATATTATGAAAAAATATTATATGGATCTAATATTCAACCATTTTGTAAAATTTTTGAATTTATATAGGTGAAAAGTCTACTTAAAAATAACGAATATCTTTCAAATGAATTATGGGCCTAACTTTTTGTTTGACAAATACCGACTTTATTTCTTTTTATCGAGTTTGCCAGGTAGGTTTAAATTTTTAAATATTTTTAGAATAAGTGAAATATTTTTTTATGGGTCGAAAAAATTAGTAAGACAAATTAGATTATTATTAGAGATTGGATCAAAATCCAAAACCCAAAAAAAAAAAAAGAGTCCAAACCTTCTACCTTCGATACCCAAGCCTGTAAGATCTTGTTTAATACTCCACATCCTTGATGCACGTATGTTTGTTATGCATGCACGCTTAAATCAAGTCCAATTTCCACGGCTTGTCGTTGCTCATCTCTCTTTTCCCTCCATCTCTAGGGTTTTGTTTTCACTCCTCTCTCTCTCTCTCTCTCTCTCTCATCACTTTGACTCTCTTTCTCATCTTTATTTGTCTCTCATGCCCAGCTACCATTCCAATGAAATCGTCATTTGCACCACCATGGTAGGCTCAAGGTGACCTCTTTCTGCAAGGTGTACATAATTTGTGCACGTTGGGTAAGTTGTCGCACATCTCATTTTTCATCACCGTAAGCACAGCCGCATGACTCTTATGATTTTAGATTTCAGTGTTCTGGGTTGAGATGAATGCAGTCTTAGGTCATGCTTGTAATTTTCGATCTTGTTTTTATTTGTCACTTTCCTGATGGTTTGGTGAAGTCAAGGAGATCTTTTTATTTTATTTATTTAATACAGTATTTTTGGTTTTACACAAATGTCTTTAAAGTCGTGTATTGGAAAGCTTTCATAAATCCTCCTTAAACGAACTTTTTGAGTATTTATGTTTTTTTTTTTTACTTTAAATGTCCATTTCAAACTTTATGTTTTAAAACTGATCATTTACGTGGGCTGTTTTTCCTATGGGTTGAGATTAGGTTTTGATTGGGATTGGGTTTTAAAATTAGTTTGGGTTGAGTTACATTTTTAGAAACTATTCTAATGTTTATTTTTATTTTTATTTGGATATTGATGGTTTTAGAAAATGACGTTGTTTTAGAATAATGAGAATTTTAGGATTTCGATAGATTAAATTAAGTATTTTAGGTGTTATTATAGGGTAACTGTTCAATTGGAGATTTATTCAAGTTGCATGTTTTTTTAATAAGTGTTGATTGATTTTCCTTCACACTATTGTGGGTATATTTTGAAAAGCTAAAAAGTTCTGGTAAATGGGATTCTTATATTAGAATTTGCATAAAAGGAAAATGAGACGAGATTGACTTTTAAAATATGCATATTTTGGTTTTTGAAAAGAAATATGAAAAATAACCTCAATTGTTTGTTTCAGCATTACTAATGAACTTTGTATGAAAGCAAAAATATTTTTGTTATGACTGGTATAGATATGAGCTTATTTTTTGACATTTTGTTTCTAAACTGTGCAAAAGATAGCGAATATAAAATTTTATGCATAAATCATATTTTTGTGATTTGATTCTGTTCTATTCTGAAGATGTTATGAACTCTTATATGATATGATGTGATTTATGAAAACTTTTGGTATGACATTCTGAATTTGGGATGTGGTTTGTGGATGATGATCTATTACTACGGGTGCTAATAGTAGCTTATGTTTGGAATGGTACCAACTATTCTGTTTCTGGTGTACCCACTTTGAAAACAAAGTGATTTTTTGGTGATTTTTCTCGTGTGCATACTTGGGACTCCGAAAATAATAAGGGGAAGATTCACATTTTGTTTCAGCTCGGCTAGCTTCCGGAGTTTGCACAACCCTACCACGGAGGTTAAGCATGGCATATGATGTGATATGATGTTTTGGTATGATGATGGTCAGTTATGCTATGCCAAAATAATTTTGAATAAGAATATTTTTGAATATTCGCTCTGATATTTTTTATAACATGTTTTAATTCTACATTTTGACTATATAAATATTTTGTTCTGCATTCTGAATTTTGTAAATGCTCATGTTTACACACTGGTATATGTTATCTACTTACTGAGTTGTTAATAACTTACCTCCTTGTCTCCACAACATTTTTCAAATAATCTTGATAATTCAGCTGGGGACTAAGAATAGGCGATGTTAGAGATGTTTGATAATCATAGATGAATAAGTGCTCGAGGATGCAAGTACTTATTTGAATCATAGTTAGTAAATTGGTTATTTTTCAGTTGTTTTGATATGTTGAGTTAAGAATATTTTTTTTTCGAGTCTTTGGGGGGTTTCTAGTTTATTTTTATTGAGGATTTCTTTGTTATCCTTATGAAGGAAAATGGAATTTTGGGTTAAGCAAATGAATAAATATTTTATGGAGTTTTCTAGATTTCATAGTTTGTGATATTGGAGTTGATATTAAGTAATAAGAGCTAACTCTCCGAACCTCCGGAATCAAAGTGTTACAAATATTATATATAAATCATTTTTCCTTGAGATTTTATGTTGGAGTAATATTAAAAACAAAATATAATAGGTACGGAACATCAAAATGACAAACATAACATCTTTAATAAAATTACATTTTATATTAAGGTTATTTTTATAAAAAAAATTATTTATAAGAATAATGTTACTTTATATAAAATATCCTAATTTTTTTTTTTGATAAGTCATATATCCTAATTTTAATTATGATTGTACAAAGAATTATAAAAAGAGTTGTGCGCATTATTATTCGTGAAAATATTGATATAATTTCTCAGGTATTTTTCTTGTGTTGAAGTTCAAAACTTAATGATAGTTTTCAGGCCAATTTTTATTATTACTTGGTGCTGTAAATAATGCTGCTCGGGTTTTCCCTACGTAAAAAATGATAAATACACCTAAATTTTTATAACACTTTATACAATTATATTTTAAAAGGAGAAATATTTTTGCAAAATATCTTATAACTGTAACATCATTTTATAAAAATATCTTTATTTTACAATATGTATTCTTAAATATGTTATATGCTATCATTAGTCTTCCCCACGTTGCGGTTTGTGGTCTTGACTTGTGCTGGCCAATGCACCGGTGTTACTGCTAAATTACTAATGGTGCCTGATTGGGAATCCCACTTACTAGGCTTTTCACTTGACTTTCAGAAGTTAAAATGAGTGTTTCCATGAACACCTCAACACCTCATCTGGTACTCCGAAAATGGAGGACTTGACGAGGGTTGGCTTTGACGTTGACGATGACGATGACACGACTTTCCTTGTCAGAAAGGCTACAAGAGAACGGCCAATTACTTTCATATTTGAGATGTGACCAACTACAACATAAAGATGCTGCAAGCTTGGATATTTATGGGCCTCAATAATTTTTTCTGACCCAAAGGGGAGAAAACGTTCGCTACAACAATATAGCACAAGGAGTATGCCAGTTTCTCTTCTACACTACTTATTCATGTCCAAACTGCGGCAAAAAGTATTAAAAGAGATGCATCATGTCCTGAAAATGTAAACATACAAAGATTTTTACCATTGACGTGCTTTCTAAAAATAAACTGAAGCCTGCCGTTTCTTCACCGTATCAACTTTGAAGGCAGCCATTACAATCATAAAATCTGTTGCCATGACCTCGAACGTATTCCTCCCCATGCAATGCAAGCAAATGGTTTGGAGTGATTTACAGATGCTCATGTTACCGGGGCAAGATGATTGTTGCAGGTTGGAAGCTCTACAATTTTTACCCGATACTTGTTATATGTAATAATGAAAGGTTTTAGAATACAATTCCAGTTTGGAGCATTTGCAATGTTGAAAACTAGACCTCTGCATGGTTGCAACCGCTGCCTCCATCACTTACCAAGGGCGGAGCCACCCTTATCATCATACTCTGAACGAAAGCTATCATCTATACATATAAAAATTGTCTTGAGAATTGACACTGCAACTGGAAAAGTATATACGGTAAAGCTATAAAAATACATATTACATATTGAGATACTTAAATAAAGAAGCAAAATACAAACATTAAGACCACAAAATTAACAATAAAACATTGTCAAGATATAAGGCATTAAAATGGTATAGACTGGTAGATTAGATAGCCACATCCAACTAACATATGGCAGTCTACATGTTGGTGTTAATCACATATAGATTTCTGTATTGGTGTAAAATCACAAATCTTAATTGATAGACCATCTAAATGCAGAAAGAGTGAATTGCAGGTTTGTGCTGTTAAAAAGAGGAGTGCTCTCTCAGATAATGACCACAACTAAATTTAATGCACATCTTTGTCATAATGTAAAATCTCTTACCATAGCAAATCCAATGCACATAATGCTAAATCCAGGGAAATTGAAAGGCGCTCGATCAGACAGGAATAAAGCTGAAAGAACAATTTATTGTTGTTACTTGTTAGTTTAATTGGCTCTTGGGCCTGATAAATGACTCCATTAAATATCCAATCACCTGTTAGAGGAGAGAAAGCTAAAGGAGAAACAACGCTGGCAAAAGAACATATGCCTGAAATGCACCCTTGAGCCATTCCCTGTAACAGATAGGGAATGAAAAGAAAGAAAAAAGACTAGTCAGATGTAAAACCCAGAACCTGTGTCAAAAAGAAATCATCTGCACTAAACAGGACACATGTTCAAGTCTACACATACTGCAGAAATATTTTTGCAACTCACTACAAGGAAAAACAATCCATTAAATTCTTTAATGAGATCAAAATAGGTTTGAACGGAATGATGCCCGCACACTCTAAAAACAATGCCAATCAGCAAAAAAATTGAGCAGACACTTCAAGAAAACTTGCCTGTTCGCAGGGCCCAACTTGTTTGGAAACAATGCTCCTCAACTGCACATTCAAAAGTAATTTTTTCAACACACTACATCCCAGTAAATGTCATAGACTGAAACTAGAAAATTGAAGAAAACTCACACATGGATGTGCTAGAGAAAAAAATACAGAGAACATAGCAGCGACATAAGGAACCTATCATTTAAAATGTTAGCCATATTAGAGCAAGGTCAAAGTAAGCTGAAGCATATACCAGATATGCTTTAAAAGAATACAATTACTATTCAGAAATATGATGGAGAAAGCAAATTGAACATAAGTAAAAGGAAGACACTTGTATCTGAAAGTAAAGTTGCAAAGAAGTACCCAGAAGGACCACGCAATGCTGTAAAGAAACATCTGCATTCAAGGTCATAAATTTCTTAAATGAGAACATACCAACGTGCTACAATGAACTTTTGCTATAAGTGGGTAACAATCAACTTTGACAGAAGTTCTTATGCTCAAGCCGTTGTAACATGCAAGGAAATTATTACAGAGAGACAAGGGGCTTACATGTGCACAGCTAAATAAGAGCCCTACTGAAAGCAGCTTTGCCTCTCCTAGAGCAGGAACCAATGTAGGCATGAGAAATAGCTGCATGATTTATTCAAGTTTTAGAATTTTTTAGGCATACCTCACTTTTCAGTTATATTGAAAACGAAAACGCAAGAGGAATGCAAGCGGCACCAATACAAACAATCTGTGACATACCTGTGATATGGTCCCTGCAATCCCAGAAATGACCATTAAGTCAGCAAACTGATCCTTGTTAAAATGAAACCTGGCCTTTAAGTAATACTGCATAGAAAATAAAAAATCTGAACTCTACAACTCCTGTGGAATTAGAGGGTCCACTTGCACAAAACTATGTCTGATTATACATACCAGCTGCAAAGATCTAAGCAAGTCTAATTCATGAATTTTTATTTACCCAGTCATATGAGCTTTTTCAAAAAGATAATATTTGTTAAAAAGACTAGGAATCAGTTCAGATCAATTAAGCAAGAACAAAATCTTTCTCCCTTGATCAGCATAAGAGGCATAGACAACTGTGCATTGACTGGCATCTATTTGAAATCAGATACTATTCATTCCAGAAGAATAAATAAAATAACAATGAGTACCAGCAAAGATCGAGTACAAACCCAGACTACTCATTTTCAGCTTCTAACAGCCCCTTGAGAAGTTGCAATAGACAATAGCATATTAAACTCTCAGACTAAATTTGCACGTTCTCTTTAATTCAATATGCACAGCAGACTCAAGATGTTACACATTGAACATAACCAAAATACTAGAATATCAAGATCACAAAGTCAAAATGTAAAGATTCAATAAGTTTATATGTCTAAAGTCTTGAAAAGAAGAGAAAAATGCCGAACGAACGCGTCCAAATGAGTAAAGTATCTATATTATCATACAGCATGCCCCAGATTTTGATAAAGTGTTCACGATTCCACTTTCATATATGAAAATAATTTATCAACCGTAAAGACTCCTTTGTACCATGTATGATTTATTTTTCAGTGGATAGACATTATTTTCTTTGATTCCTGAAAATTTTTAATGACCCTTGGTGCACACACTAGTGGTAGCATAGCTATTCACATTCCATTCCCTATAAAATTCCCTATAATTTGGCTAAAAAGTACATTCCCTAAAATTTTTCCCTAAATTTTACTCATCTTTCAAAAACCTCCTACATCCCATTCTCTATACTTTCTCTATTCTATTAAAATAATATTTCTCTATTCTTTCTTTGTTACTTTTTTCTCACTTCTATTTACAAACTTAACTACTCAATATTTTTTCTTATGTTTTGAACTATTACTCTAGTGAATATTTTAAACAAAAATTTAAATTATTTTCTTGTGGATATGAAAATTAATTTTTTTCTATTTTCGTAATTAATTAAATTATTTTTAAAATTATTATTTAAAATTATAATAAATATTGGAGACTCACTGTTCATCCCCTAAACATTTTCCCTAAAATAGGGATCCGAATGTGGGAGGTATTTTGATCAAAATCCTATAATAAATCTCAAATTATGGGAAGTCCGGTGCTTTGGGGCACCGGATGTGAATGCTTAAATTATAGAATATGGGAGGCACGCAGATTTCATCAGTATCCTCCTCACATGCAAGATAAGTTGACTAACATAGCCAACATCTATGTGCTTGCAAATTTCAAGTACAAGCTCAAGAAATTAGTAGCACACTGGATACATAAAATGTAAACAAGACCATAACGCTTGAATCGTCAAATATGAATATAACAAGCCATCACCAAAAATAAACCCACCAGTTTAGAGTTTAGAGCCACTATAAACAAGTGCAGGAATGGAAAATGTGCGTCTAATTTATGGAAATGGAAAGTACCATCATAGAACCATGAAGGCCAAAATCTGCAAGATTGCTAAAAAAGGAAACGACTGCAGCTTGGGAAAACGTCGAACTGCAAATTTGGTCCAAACAAGAACGGTTAAAAGCATTCCTGTTCCTACAAATTTCTTTCCAAGAACCAGCCGCCGGGCCCCCCGCGGGGGGGGGGGGGGGGGGGGGGGGGGGGGTGTGGTGGGGTTGTAACGATAGGGAAATTAAACTTCACGGACCTAGTGTTGAGCAAGGAGACCATATCCTCCCAAGAAGGCATTCTTTTGAGTACCAGGGTACCATTCCTGTTCGATTCTCCATCCGATTTAGTAATGTGCAGTTTATCCTTTGAGAGAATTGGAGCGGAAAGACCGTCTTCTACGACCGAATCCGGCAGGAATACCCTCATGTACACCGCTGCAATCATAGCCACAGACGCCGCAACCTAACGACAATTCATTTAAATATATATGTGCACTATAGGAGGACCATCTGGGAAATTACATGAGGCCCGAGGAATCTGTTTATGTTAAATAGAGGAAGAAAGAGGACCTGGAAAGTAGAAGACGTGGAGAGAAAACGGGTGGATAGGGTTCCGCAAACGAATGCCGAGGATCCAATCCCCGATAGAACGCCGAAAGCTGATGCTCTTCGCCCCTCTAAAACATTATCCGCCTACCAAAAAACAACAGATTCTCTAAATTTTCTATGTTGTGGATGCTAACTACTGTGAAATTCAGTTTCCACGTTTATCTTTTTCCTACTCTAGACCGAGAAATCTGAATCCATTTTTCTATTTTCGACTGCAGATGCGGCAGTGGAAGTGCACCGGAAACTGGAAAGTATCTGAGGCTCAGATACTGGGCGGTACGGCAGGGCCGCATGAAAGACCTTTTTCCCCTCCACATTGATTGGGCCCTTGTTGTTTGTGGTTCTAAGATGTAATCAACAATATGGGCTGATTCAGCCGAAGCCCAACTACATATTTAGTCTTTCGGCCCACGAAATATTCAATTTAAACTTGTGTAACTTTTGAAGCTGGAAATTAGGAGCAGCTTGGAGAGAGAGAGAGAGAGAGAGAGAGAGAGAGAGAGAGGTAAGGTTGTGTTTTACCACATAAGCAAGGGCAAGGCAGTGAACGCTTCCTTCACAGACCATTGCAGTGAGGGTCCTGACGGCATAGTAGGCGTAGAAGAAATTCCTCTGCCTGCTATAAGCCAATATTCCTGTCACCACATATTATCCATCCATCATCAATTGATTCAATATCCTACAACCACCTGCTTTTTGTTGCCTTAAAATAATGAGTTGCCGCTATATCTGGGAAGCTAGATGGTGACCTTGGAATCATGATTTCGGGAATATATTAAATCACATAAGTTATTTAATAAGCATTATATATTAAGAATACCCCATCTATAATATTCTCAAATTTTATTTTTTTTTTTGAGAAATGCTTAGGATCCCCATAATGGGTCTTGGGCATTTCTTCCTATAATTATTTATTTAGTGATTAAGTAAGTATTTTTTATTGATGTTGTGAATTTAAAATATATATATATATTTAAGAATATTTTAAAAATACATGAAAATAAGTAAAAAAGAAAAGAGAGTATTTTGCAAATTTAAAAATTTTGTAATGATTAGTTTGAAAATTTTGTATTTAAATTATATTTAAAAATAAGATAAAATTAAATAAAATTTTTTTTTATCATATCCCATTTCCTAAACCTGTCCAACATTGTAGGACACGAGATGAAAAGTTATCTTACAATCGGTCAATTATACTATATATTGGTCGGGGCCCACCAATAAAAAGATATTGACTTCGTTCCTCTCAAGCTTGAAAATTATTGTCATTAAAGTCATTAATTTGATGGCGTGGGTTATAGACATTAGTCACCAAATTGTCATTAAGATTTGCAGGGTCTATCGAGGATCATGACTTTTGTGTTGGAAGTTCGTCTATCACGACTTCAATAGATAGAAGTTTAAAATAGCAGTTAAGGGTCTCAGTCTAACTTCAACTCAACATAGACGTAGAAGACAAGGAATTTGATATCTTATTTCCCCCGAAAAATGAAGAGAAAAATACTATGATTGGACCCTAATTTGAGGTTAACTCGAAAATTGCATATATATAATTATGTACCTAGGGGAATGATGGTGAGACTCATTGGGACTGTGAGCAAAGCTTTCCGCCCGTACTTGTCGGAGAGATTTCCCACCAGAGGCATCATTACGAGTGTTCCGAGACCTATAATCTGCACCATCAATTAATCCCACAAGTTTGAATACAAGCTGTGAGTCTGTGACAGAGTATCATCTTCATCTTTTATATTTAAAATAAGAAATTAGCCGAATGACCTATTATTATTGTTGCATTTGAAAGAACATGTAATCAGACAAATCATACAGCTAAACGGATTATAAAAGGCTATTCGATCGGGTTCTAGTGGAAAGAGGAAATATGGCAGTTCGAGACTTAATGTTAGAAAATTGGTTAACTTATAGAATTATATATATATATATATATGTCATTTCGATGTTAGCTATTGTCTCCTTATAACTTGTAGGCATGATATTTTCTACCAATCTTTAAATAAAGTCTTTGTTTTAATTCAAAGCTTGATAAAAGATAACTCGTGAATTAAAAAGAGATATACATAGTCGTTAGGTGAGAAATAGATATGAATAAATATTGGATCGATCAATCGCCAGTGATTGGAACCGTGGACGTTACCTGAGCCAATGGCCAAAAAGTGTGGGATGCCATGTTGTTACTTTGATCAGACAAGTGTACGGTAGATAAAAGACATATAACAGGATTGATTTTGTGCAAAAAAATAGATCAAGGGCATTATGTACAGGAGCACACTTTTTATTGTTACAATATCCACTAGATGGTAAATTAAAAAGAGAGTGTGGGCCAAGCGATCGAGTTGGAAGTTTGTGCAAATTCTTTGGAGACGAAGGAGCCGACAGACGAGAAGGAAACATCGCGTCGCTGAAGGGAAATTTCGTTTGATGAAAGAGACTCAGATCAGAGGGAGAGCGGGGGAGATCAGACAGAGATCAGAGATTTCAATTGCAGGAGTACCCATTCTTAGCTACAGTTCCGAAACATTGTTTCTTCAATCATTAAACGATCGAATGAAAATTTATAAGCAACCGTTCAGTGAAAATGTCTTGACGTTCATGTTAAGAGTAAAACAATAGGGCGTTTTATATGCAAAGCAGGAAGAAAAGAAACAAGACTGCATGCATGGCAAACTAACCTTAAAAGTTGTATATGCCGGCATGTAATTAATAGGTGAAAGAAACGTTTGCTTGCAGTTACTGAGAATCGAAAAATGATAGTAAATAAAAGAGAATTAATACCGCTTGTTGAAACCCAGAAAGGTAGATGGCCAGAGAGCATTCGTCTCTTCCGGGACAAAGTGCAGACATAGTGACATCAGTGATGGCTGGGATCACCATAAAAGTGGAGAAATTATGGAGAAAGATCGTCATGAAGAGGTGGCTCAGCCCCGACAACTTTTCCATATTCTCTCTCGCTAAACCGCAGCTAAAGAGTACTGATCGACCGAAGGTGATAAAGCAAAAGCCACCCCTTCACAATTTAGCCACTGAAAACACTTAAAAGCAGCAAATGTTGCTTGACTTCAAAGAATAGTGCAGTATGTGTATATATACTCTGTTGATTACTGCATATTCTGCATGTCAACCTCGCTCGTGTTAGAGCGTTACGGTGACACTGTAAGTTGATTTAGGGAATGACTGACCCAGGTGTCTAGCAATGGGTTCAGCCTCCGGCCCGCTGAGAATTGATTCGGCATTTTGTTTCATAATATACATGTTGTGTAATATCGTGGACTGTCACTCTAGCCACTCTTCAAGATTTTGGCAGCCGAAACCCGAAAAGTGAAGCGAGTGCGAAGTGAAGGTCCTGAAGGATGCGTAGCTTGCAGTTCATGCAAAGGTAAAACATCAAAGTTAAATTCAGGGCCCATTTTTAAGTCGTGAGCGACGTAATTACGCTTTGAGGCGTGCAAGCTTGATCTACGCTCACTTTGGTGGGTAATCACTTGAAGGAATAGTTTTCGTGGGCCCAATAACTTAAAAATTGGGTTAGGCCCCATTTTTTAGGATCTTTAAACCAATAAGCTTTAGACCTCTTTTCTTTTGGATCGCATTAGGCTCTTTGTATCTTTGACTTCATCCTCATCACATTCAGATCTTTTTGTGTTCTAACTTCCAACAAAAATTTTAAAATTAGGGTCGGACCCACGACAAACATGAGGATTCCCATTCATGAGGGGAATGCTTTAAAAAATTCAAATTCAAAATTAAATAAAATAAATTTTGAGTTGTCTGCGGAATTATCGGCTTCTTCATATTCGCCTCTGTAGACTGTAGCTTTTAAAAGTTTCACAGATCGAAGTCCAAGCATATATTTTCGTACCAAACATAAATCTAAAGACTTGATGCAAGAAAATGTAGATGGTTGAGATAAAATACATAAATTACCTACTTAGTGAAACTATTTAAATTCATATCATATCTTTATTAAAACTAGTTAATGGGTTCGTATTTTAAACTCTTTTATACGCTATATTAAATGTTTGAATTGTCAATGTGTCATGAATCCTGTTCCCCAATTTTGATTTTTCGAGCTAAAATAAAAAAGACAGAGAAATGGGGCTACCCATTAGGCCGCGTCATGGCCCGACCTAAGGTATACTTTTGGAAAGCCCGATAAAGGCCCAAGTATACGTGCCATGGCCGGTGCATTAGACTGCATGCCATGTGTATAACAACAAACAGTGATGCAAAAACCGAGTTTTTCTCCTGCTTTGACCGCAAGAACCGAGAGAGATTTGCAGGTAATGAAACGAGAGAGCCGATGAGATAGTGGACCAATCAGATGCTGCCGACGCCCAATTGATATGGAATTTTAGTGAATAGAATTTTCCATATAATAATGGACCGGAGCCTCTGATAATACCAATACCAATTAGTTGGACTGAGTCGTCGAACCCATTTCTATGAGACGATAGAGATGTTGTCCACGATGCTAATTGCCGATGTGATACGTTGTACATTTTGACGTCTTCTCAGTCGGCCCATGCATATGGCTTGTACATCAAATATTCCAATTAAAGTTATTATTATTATTTCGGTCTTTTTAAATTAAGATACCTTATGCCTGCCTTAAGGCATAGGAACACTCTAAATGCAGCCGGTTTGTCGAGGCGTTGGATAGTCATCGGACGTGGATGTTTAATAAAACACTTCGTTTCATTTAATTTGGGATCCCTCACACGACTGTCCATAGAAGAACTGTAATGCATAATATCATTCATTGTGAATTAGAATGTCCGAAACAAGAGCAAGTCATTTATTAGACGACAAAATTAAATGAATTCTTCATTCTTTTGCAATTCAAGCTAGGACCCAACTATACACAACCAAGAAAGTGACAACGGAGAATTTTCTTTCTCAACCGGCAACATTAACATCAGAGGTATGTAGCTGATGCAGACATTTTGTAAGCACTCGGGCAACTTGCAAGAATGTAAGATGTTTGAGTGGATGAGATCATTAGATGGGTAAATTATGATAGAATTTTTACAACATTGAAAGGTCAGCCTTAATATTTATTGTTTGGAAATACCGCAGGTCGATTTTGGTAGCTTAATTTGTCTGGTTTTCCGACAGTACGAAAGGCGATTAATATGTGATTCTGGACATTTAAGCTAATGTTGTGGATGAGACTTGAAGAAGTTTCCATTAAATTCAACTTATTTAATTTCTTTCATTTATGGTTTAACCAAAAATATTCCAATTTCTATATTTATATTTATATAATAAGACACGTAAGATTCTAGGAATCTTGTTGGCAGGAAAACTTTCACTTTTACCCAAAAAAAAAAAAAGAAAAAAGAAATAATTTTATAAGGAAAGATAAAGTAGTGTTAAGGAAATATCTACTGCTACAACTGTCCCTGATTCTAAGGGATAATATCCTGCCCTGTTTTGGTAACTTTGACCAATATATCTAGGAGTAATCAGTGCTACGGTTGTCCTTGTATCTTGTCCATAATTATAGGCTATTGATTTGTAGTTTCCTCTTTTATATTTACCTTGTATACAATCTGTCATATATAAAAACGAGACTCTTGACTCTGGATCATCATCCAGAATTGTTATCATTTTACCTTTATCTTATATGGTGTCAGAGCTTTAACGTGACCCCTGTCTTTTTTTTCCAAATGGCTTCCACTCCAGTAACTCCCGTCAGTATCCACAGTCTTGTTACCATTAAACTTACTAAAGACAATTTTCTATTGTGGAAAGCTCAAATAGAACCTTACTTACGTGGGCAAAGGCTTTTTGGATTTGTCGATGGTTCCATCACCCAGCCACCCACTCATATACCCAACCCTGCAGCAGGAACGTCTGATACTGCCTCTTCCGAAATACCCAACCCCAATTACAATATCTGGTTTGATCAAGATCAAGTGGTGCTCAGCACTTTGGTCTCTTCCTTGTCTGAAAATATCTTGGCTCAAATGGTGGGAATCTCCACTTCCAGAGCAGTTTGGGTAGCCTTGGAGACTGTTTTCTCCTCTCATTCCAGAGCCCGTGCAATGCAAACCAGACAAAGCCTCTCTGTCATGAAGAAAGGAAATCTATCCATTTCTGATTATTTTCAGAAGGTCAAGACTCATGCTGACACTTTAGCCGCTATTGGTGAGTCCTTATTACCTCATGAATTTCAATCTTATCTACTTGGTGGCCTCGATTCCACCTATGATGCAATTGTCACTGCTATCATCACTCGGTCAGAACCAATGAGTCGAGAAGATCTATTTAGCCATCTTCTCAATTTCGAGTTACGGTTGGAACACCACAACTCTGCACTTGAAGCATCTATTGGCTCAGTTAATGCTGCTACACGCTCTGAAGGCTTTCGACCTCGAGGCGGCAAACAATTTTCTCAACAGCAACATTCTACTCATCAACGACCTCCACAACAATACTTTCAGCAAAATAATTTTCGAGGCCGAGGACGAACTGGACGTGGCAAAGGTGGACCTGGCCCTCAATCCTCCTCTCGACCACTCTGCCAAGTCTGTGGTAAAACAGGCCATACTGCCATCCAGTGTTACCATCGCTTTGATCAAGCATATCAAGGAACCCCTCCCACCATGGCAGCATACTTAACTAATCAACCTTCCTCTTCTGATGCAAATTGGTATCCTGACACTGGGTCTACCAACCATCTCACTAATGAATTTCAGAATCTCAATATTAATTCTGAACCTTATACAGGAAGTGACCAGATACAAGTCGGAGATGGGGCAGGTTTACAAATACAAAATATTGGTTCATGCAAACTGCATACTTCTTCACACTCATTTAATTTACCACATCTCTTACATGTGCCTCACATTCAAAAGAACCTCATTTCAGTTAGT
Source organism: Carya illinoinensis (assembly GCF_018687715.1). NCBI lineage: Eukaryota > Viridiplantae > Streptophyta > Magnoliopsida > Fagales > Juglandaceae > Carya > Carya illinoinensis. The sequence continues at coordinate 34,331,259 of NC_056758.1, forward strand.
CAATTTACTAATGACAATCATGTTTTTATTGAATTTCACTCCTCTTATTTTTTGGTGAAGGACGAAACCAGCGGGAAAATTCTACTGCACGGCAAGACTAAGGATGGTCTATATCCCTTCCCTTCGGATGTTTCATCTACTACTCAACAACAATCCTTCACTTGTCAACGTGTTCCTCTTGAAATGTGGCACTCTCGCATGGGTCATCCGTCATACCAAACTGTTCGTCGTCTTGTTTCTCAGTTCTCTCTTCCAGTTTCAACAAATAAAGCTCCTAGCATTTGCTCCAGTTGTCAACAAGGAAAAAGTCATCGACTTCCATTTTCTGTTTCTACTTCCGTTTCTACCTCTCCTCTTGAACTTATTTTCTCAGATGTTTGGGGTCCTTCCCCCATTATGTCGACTAGTGGAAATAAATTTTATGTTTCTTTCTTTGATCATTACAGCAAATACACTTGGCTTTATCCTATCCCACAAAAATCTGATGTTTACAAAGTGTTTTGTTCATTTCAAAAACTTGTTGAACGACAATTTAACTGTAAAATCAAGTCTGTCCAAACCGATTGGGGAGGAGAATATCGTTCTCTTCATAAATTTTTTGAAGTAAATGGTATCCAACATCGTGTCTCATGCCCTCACACGTCTCAACAAAACGGTTCCGTCGAACGAAAACATCGTCATGTTGTCGAAACTGGTTTGTCCCTTCTCTCACACAGTTCGGTTCCTCTTTCTTTCTGGGATCATGCCTTTTTAATGGCCACATATCTCATTAATAGGCTTCCCACAACTCCCCTGAATATGACACCTCTCCAACAATTATTTGGACGTGATCCTGATTTTTCACTCATGCATGTTTTTGGCTGTGCATGCTACCCGTTTCTTCGCCCCTTCAATAAACACAAACTCGACTTCCGTTCCAAAAAATGTGTGTTTCTGGGCCTCAGCAACATGCACAGAGGATATAAATGTCTTGATCCCTCAACAGGCAAAATCATAGTGTCCCGACACGTGGTCTTTGATGAACACGTATTCCCTTTTTCTCAACCAGCACCTGCTTCTTCTCAGTCCTCTTTATCTCAAGCGGACACGACTTACTTGCCTTTTCCCGTTAACCACCAATCGATATCTCCCACGGACACTTCCTCAACTCTTATCCCAGATCATGCCTCGCTATCCTCTCTCCCTGTTCACTCTGACTTGCCATCTGAGTCTACCGTTCCCTCCTCTTCAACTGCCTTCTCATCTCCATCTCCAGCTCCTGATCCTCCTACTCTAGCTGTTGCAGTTGAAGCTCCCGCGGCTCGTCCCCATCAAATAAGGACTCGCTCACAGAATCAAATTGTCAAGCCTAAATCCTTCACCGATGGTACTATCCGTTACCCTCTACCGAAAGCTTTACTCACTTTGTGTTCTGTGCCTGAAGCTCCTTCCAGTTACACTGAGGCTAGCAAATATGCTGAATGGCGATCCGCCATGGACGATGAGTTCTCTGCGTTGATGAAAAATGGCACCTGGTCACTGGTCCCTGCTCGTCCTGACATGAATGTCGTTGGCTCTATGTGGGTTCTTAAGACTAAAAAGAAGTCGGACGGTACTCTTGACAGACGCAAGGCCCGATTAGTGGCTAAGGGATACCATCAACAACAAGGTATCGACTTTGCTGACACCTTCAGCCCGGTTGTCAAGCCTCCAACCATCCGACTAGTTCTCAGCATTGCCGTGTCTCACAACTGGGAAATCCATCAAATTGACATCCAAAATGCTTTCCTTCATGGTTTGCTAGCTGAAGATGTTTACATGCATCAACCCGTTGGCTACGTGGACAGCAACTTCCCCACTCACGTCTGCAAGCTTCATAAAGCACTTTACGGTTTGAAGCAGGCACCTCGTGCCTGGTATTCCAGACTTAGTGATTATCTTCTTAGCTTGGGTTTTCTCACTTCCGGCTCAGACACGTCTCTCTTCATCTATACCACAGGTTCGGTTCAATTGTTTCTCCTCGTCTACGTAGACGATATTGTAATCACAGGCTCTAGTTCACAGGCCATCGCTCACCTTATCCAAAATCTGAGTAGTGAATTTGCCGTAACAGATTTAGGCCCCATAAGCTTCTTCTTGGGCATTGAAGCCTCCCGGACCTCTTATGGTCTTTTTCTCTCCCAGAGACAATATATTTATAACATCCTCAAGCGCACAAAAATGGTAGAAGCAAAGCCTGTGTCATCACCAATGTCATCCTCGCAACAGCTCTCTCTATTTGCTGGTGCTCCCTATTCGGATCCTACACAATATCGCAGTGTGGTTGGCGCTTTACAGTACTTATCATTGACTCGTCCCGACATCTCTTTTGCAGTTAACAAGGTCTGCCAGTTCATGCATAAACCCACTGAGATTCATTGGTCGGCTGTGAAGCGAATTCTCCGCTATCTGAAATTCTCCATCGACTTTGGTCTACAAATTCGACCTGACTCATCAACTCAGCTCTCCATTTATTGTGACGCTGATTGGGCCGGCTGTCCTGATGACCGTCGCTCAACCTCTGGCTACTGCATCTACCTTGGTTCCAACTTGATTTCCTGGAGCTCCAAAAAGCAGCCGACCGTCGCTCGTTCCAGTACAGAAGCAGAATACCGAGCTGTTGCTCATGCCACGGCTGAGTCCCTTTGGCTTCAATCTCTATTGCGCGAACTTGGTATTTTCATTTCCTCAAAACCGGTTGTTTGGTGTGATAACATAGGGGCAACGTATCTTTCAGCGAACCCAGTTTTCCATGCCCGCACCAAACATGTGGCAATCGATTACCACTTCATCCGAGAGAAGGTCCAACAAAAGTCACTTGACGTTCGTTTTATTTCCAGCCGTGATCAACTCGCTGACGGACTTACAAAGCCTTTAGTTTCAGCCAAATTCTCATCAATGCGAGACAAACTCAATGTGGTCCTCTCCCCGTTGAGTTTGCAGGGGCGTGTTAAGGAAATATCTACTGCTACAACTGTCCCTGATTCTAAGGGATAATATCCTGCCCTGTTTTGGTAACTTTGACCAATATATCTAGGAGTAATCAGTGCTACGGTTGTCCTTGTATCTTGTCCATAATTATAGGCTATTGATTTGTAGTTTCCTCTTTTATATTTACCTTGTATACAATCTGTCATATATAAAAACGAGACTCTTGACTCTGGATCATCATCCAGAATTGTTATCATTTTACCTTTATCTTATAAGTAGTTAACAACGAGGAAATTAAAATAGACTAATGGGAAGGGGAAAAGCAACCAAAATATTCATGTTGATCCAAAGGCAAAAGAAAGTATCTTTTGGACTCTTTCTCGGAAAGAAACTAATGCTAGTGGACGAACTTGGCCCAAAAGTTAAAACAAATAATAATAATAATATTAACAAACAATAAAGAAACAAAAAACAAAAAAAAAAAAAAGGTTGCACAGTTCCTCATACTGCTACAGCACCATTTATGAGGAAGCTCCCACGTGATTGCTAGGCTAACACGGTCCGCACTTCTCCTCTGGATCGACGTGTAACTGGGTAGTTGGGAACTGTCCAGATCAAAAGTAAAATCAAAAAATCCAATTTTTCTATTTCAAAAACATGGTTCAGACAATGTGTCCAGCTTCTCAAAGCGAATCTTTTTTTTTTTTTTTAAAGTAGAATTGAATAGCATCGCATAGAATCAAAAGAAAATGATAGGGACCATAGGCTTATTATTTTTTCACTTCCTATTTACTTATTTTATATTTAATTTTTTTAAATTTTATTTAATGATTAAAAAAGTGACTATTAATAAAATAATATATTTTTTTAATTTTTTTAATAATTAAGAATATTAAAAAAATACTTAAAAAACAATAAAAAAATAAAAAAATCCTAATAAGTAGTAAATGGGTAACTACCCTTTTGTTTTTTCTCCTCTCAAGTTGGAAGGAATTAGTTTAATTGTTCAGATGATGATGGTATACAACTCCAGATCCAATGAAACAGGCAGTGTTGATTGTTGAGTCCGTCGTGTGGCATAGGAAGGAACGGCGTGAAAATCTCTCCTATATTAGTGTAGAAAAATGAAATCCAGGGCGTACAACGCTGTCTACAAGCGATCTAGTCAAGGGAATCTACCCGATCACAGAAGATGTAAAACACAAAACAAAATGACGAAGGTTCCTTTTTTCTTTTATTTATTTTTTCAATCTTGTTAAATTTTGAGAGGAGTGATACATTAATAAAGATAATAATAAAAATAAAAATAATTAATTTTAAATAATATGTTAGATATATTTTATAATAAAAATAATTTTTCAATCTAACTAATCAAATTAAATTAATTTATAAATTTACTTTTATAAAATTTTATTTATGAATAAAGCATTTTTATACTTAATTTTAACCAAATATTTATAATTAACATTTAAAATATTTTCAGAATAAAATTAAATAATTAATATATACAGTAAGATTTAATAGTGTCCATCTTCGGCATCTAGATCTCCGTTGTTTATATATTCCACAGCCACGTGTTCAACTCAGAAACTTGATCCACGCGCCATGAGCGTGCAACTACCGTCGGTAAAGACTATTTGGTTCTATCCAAACGGGACGATAAAAGCGATTATAGCATTTATTAGCATCACTCTGTTCTCTCTTTTCTCTCTGAGCCCAATGGATTCTCTTGCTCTTTTCTGTACTGGGGCTCTGATTGCCGGGGGACTCTTCTGGTTCGTTTGCATTCTGGGTCCTGCCGAACAGAAGGGCAAACGAGCCGTCGATCTATCGGGTGGTTCAATCTCAGCCGAGAAAGTTCAAGATAATTACAAGCAATACTGGTCATTCTTCCGCCGCCCCAAAGAGATTGAAACCGCCGAGAAAGTTCCGGACTTCGTCGACACTTTTTACAATCTGGTCACCGACATATACGAGTGGGGTTGGGGCCAGTCCTTCCACTTTTCCCCTTCCATTCCCGGCAAGTCCCACCGCGATGCCACGCGCATTCACGAGGAGATGGCAGTCGATCTCATCGACGTTAAACCGGGGGATCGAATTCTGGACGTCGGGTGTGGCGTCGGAGGGCCCATGCGTGCCATCGCCTCCCATTCGCGCGCCAAAGTCGTGGGCATAACGATTAACGAGTACCAAGTGAATCGCGCGCGTTTGCATAACAAGAAGGCAGGCCTTGAAGACCTCTGCGAAGTGGTGTGCGGTAACTTCCTCGAGATGCCATTCCAGGACAACAGCTTCGATGGCGCGTACTCGATCGAAGCAACCTGTCACGCGCCGCAGCTGGAGGATGTGTACGCCGAGATCTTTAGGGTACTGAAGCCTGGATCTCTCTACGTATCGTACGAGTGGGTCACGACGGAGAAGTACAGGGCTGATAATCCCGAGCACGTGGATATCATTCAAGGGATCGAGAGAGGGGATGCTTTGCCTGGGCTCAGAAACTACAAGGACATAGCCGAGATGGCGAGAAAGGTAGGGTTCGAGATCGTGAAGGAACGAGATCTGGCTAAGCCCCCGGCCCAGCCGTGGTGGACAAGGTTGAAGATGGGGAGAATCGCCTACTGGAGGAACCACATTCTCGTCACCATACTCTCGGCCCTGGGGATAGCGCCCAAAGGGACGGTCGATGTGCACGAGATGCTGTTCGTGACGGCCGACCACTTGACCCGAGGGGGCGAGACCGGCATTTTCACTCCGATGCACATGATCCTCTGCAGAAAGCCCGAGTAACCTGCATCTTTGCCTTAATCAATGGTCGCTGAGGTAACCACCTCACGACTCCTTCCTGTGCTACCCCCTTGTTCCAACCGCCTGTTACTTCTAGTTTTTTTTTTTTTTTTTTCCTGAAAAATTACTTCTAGTTTTGCTTAGTTTTTTCCTAATTTTTCCTTTGATTTCAATTTTCTATTATCTTTGTATCTTTGTTTTGGGAATTTAATCAAAGCCAGTGGTTGGATCTTGGTCTCTGAATTTTAATTTTTTCAGTTGTTTGAAAGAAATTTGAATTTTATAATTTTGGTTGGGTGTCTTTGGTCGTGTACACTCGAGAGGGAGGAGTTAGGAGTTAGGGTGTGCGTGAGTGAGTGAGAACCGGCGAAACTCGTCTGTCGTGTGAGCCGTTCACGGATCGCGCAAGGATAGAGGGGACTCAGGGGAGGGAGACATGTGCTAGTTGCAGAGTATTCCCAAACCACTGGATTCGGCCTATCATTTATAATACATTATTAAAGGGAAAGCTTCTATGCCGACCATGTTGGACCGCACTAGTAGACCGCTATCAAAATATATTTTTTTAACTTAATGAATAAGTAACTGAGTTTTTAAGTGGATTAGTTGATTTTTTTTTTAAATATTTAAATATATTAAAAAATTGTGCCCAAAAAAAAAAATTGTCTGAGCGGCAGTAATCTCTGGGCCTAACCCTAATTAAAGTGCAATTTTCTATTTTACGTCTTGATTTTTAAAATATATCAATTATCTTATTTTTCGTTATGTTATTTAAATATTATATTTTTAATATATTTGATTCATTTTAAATAATATAAAAAGTAGAAAGTAAAAAAAAATGAACAAAGAATAAAAAAGTAGAGAGAAAAATTAAATAAATATTTATAGGAATGTATACAGTGTTTCATAGATGTTGAGATGTTGCGGTTGCAAAAACTTGATATTAGTGATGAAATCCATAATCTATTAGATGGACTATTATGAGGTATTTCTATCGAATTTTACAAAAGGGAAATGCTCCCGTCGCCTGAGCGGTACCGATCAGGTGTATTTCAGGTAAATTTTATTTATTTTTTATTTAATGATTAAAAAAGTAAAGTATATTGATATATATATTTTTTATTTAATGATTAAGAAAGTGATGATTAAAAAAAAAAAAAAACCAACTAGGCAGTCGGTATGATGCACCTGCATACTAGCTCTTCCCTTTACAAAATCATGGGATTTGGATAAAAAAAATCTACTTGCACCCCAGGTTTGGGGTACTCCGCGTACCAGAGCACCAACCTATATAATAATGAAACGGTTTGTTTTAAATTTGGTTTCTAAAATTCAAAAAATAGAATTTGGAACACATCAAACGAAACACCCTCACCTAGGTTGAACACAGCACGGAATAGAGCAAGCTTCGCAAGTATGATGCCCTATCGAGTTACCATGGAAAGCTTGACAAACAATGAGCTTGTGTTTAATTTCAGTTCAAGTAGATATTTGAATTCAGAAGTGATGTCTGTTCGGTTGTAAAGAGAATAACGAACAAATAAAAGATTTTTGTTTTGAATCTGGGTCTTCATGTTGAAAGCTATCATTGACGTAGCAAACTTTCAAATTATGGTTAGTACAACGATGGTTTTGGTTTTAATTCTTTTTAGATGGAAAATATAATATAAACTTCTCAAATTTAATGTTTGGGGCAAAACGACAGAGAATGATGGATACACAGAAGTTTTTGAAATTTGTATTTAAAATTCGAAATGTTAGTTGTGTACTCTAATCCAATTGATTGAGTTTAGGTCCTAGCCTTTTGGTCCGTTCTCAAAATAAAAAAATAAAAAAAAAGTGGAATATCCATTTCGAGAAAAGAACGAGTGATCTGACTTCAACGGCACTCTCTCTTTCAGAAATAGACCACCGGCGCAAATTCCCCGACGGCATTCCTCGACTGTATTCACCGACTGCATATAGCAAAATCTCAAAACAAAACAACTGTTAAAGAGTCAATACACAGCGGTGGCCGGTGGCACCACCTTGTGGATTCTCAATGTGTTATTATCTAAACAATTTTGCTACAGATACTCAGTGTTGGATAACTCTGACGGAATCGGCTACTTCAACCGAACAAAAGAAAGGAAAAAAAAAAACAGAAATGATTTTTGCAGTCAGCAAATGTAATCAGCATGCAGTCGTGAAGAAAAAAGTGAATTAATATGAGACTTACATAAAAAAAAATTATTTTTATAATTTTTTTATTTATTCTGTACAATTATAAAAAAAAAAATTATTTTTATAATTTTTTTTATTTATTCTATACAATCGTTTACATTCTGATTGTATTTATCGATTGCATCTAACAAAATCCTTTGTTTTGTTCTGTATCATGTCAGAATAACCCGCGAAAAGCTGCCCAACAGTTTTGTCATATAGTTTTGTCATGTCATGTAATGCGCGGCATCTAGCTGAGGTCCCCTACGCGAGGGCTACAAAGGATAGGGTACATGGACCACACTCCACTCCGGATTCAAGTTTCAACGCTGTCACAATTAGCATGGAAGTTTTGTTCTCTTGGATACCGACTTTGTGTGTTCACGAGCATGACAGTTGTCATGAGGCCTTTCGAACGTGATAAGTTTTCAAATTGGTTGGCATCTTGCAATGTCCAAAAAACTAAACAACTCATGGCCGGATAAAGGAATTTTCAATTTAGTGCTGTATTTTTGTTTATTTAGTAATTTCAATAGAGGAACATTAACGAAGTTATTTTTTATACCCTTTTTTTTCTTTTTTATTATTATTTTTTGTAATGTCAAAAGTGGCCACCTTGCTGAGCATTCTCAAGCGGAAGTGTGTATAGGCTAATTTTGGAAGGCATGCGTTCCTACTCGGCGAGGAAGTGTAGTCCTCCAGACATAATTTTGGTGGCACGTCTTTTGGCTTTCTTGGTATGAGTTTAGACAATGAAATGAAAATTTTTTAATTTAGATAAAAATTTAAAATATTATTTTTTAATATTATTATTATTTTAAAATTTAAAAAATTAAATTAAGATTTAAAAAATTAAATTATTTATTATATTTTATGTGATAATTTAAAAAAATTATGATGATAAGATAAGACGAGAGTTTTATATCTATTTCAACTTGCCAAACTCAGTGGGACAAAAATGCGAAAGAAGACCTGCATGTGCTAGTGATCTTTAGATGTAAACTAAATTCACTTTGACCAACTAATATGACCAAGTACCATCTCTTTCTAGACAAAGAAGTTATGCCTTCTCTCTAAAAGAAAAGTGATCCTTCCAAGTGCCGTCACCGGAGACTTCCTTTCCATTTCCTTTTACTTTCTATTATTTTTTTGTGAATATACTTCTATGATAGTATTTTTCTATCGATTTAGATTTTCTCATATTTGTAGCACTCCGGCCTTGATCAGTCGATACACACTTTACCATGATGTTCCTCTCCCATTGATCTATTAGGATGAAGTGGAACCGCGCCCAAAATGTCTGCATGTGGCCCTCATGCGCAGCTTGTGTTCGTGCTTAGTCTTCACGCGTTGTTGCGCTCCAATAGCTCTGCCGGTTACATGCGTCGTACCAACAAACTCCCTACCCTCTGATCCTTCAGATTGGCCTGACCCCACCTCCATTCCATCAGCATGTGATCCTCACGCATCACTCCAGAGGCGTGGATTAACTAATCCACTACTGCATATCTATCATTCTGATATCAGTATCTAGATTATTACTTTTCCTAAACGGGAATATTGTGAAATAGACTAAGAACCTCATCAACAAATAGTTCAAGATTTTTAACTACAGTGCATCTGCTTGCATTGCCTCCAACGATGACTTACTTTCAAAATGTCTTTTGAGACAGTTCCCTCTTCATAGGGCTTGGGCAGAGACTAAAAAAATTGGTCTTAAAACCTGTTTTTTTTTTTCTTCTTTTTTCTTATCACTTTTGAACTATGATTGATGTTTTTGGGTATTTTATTGGGGAACCCCACCCTCTCTAACATATATCATATTCTATTTTAATAAAATTTACTTGCTTAGAAAAAAAATAATAAATTCACTTTTTCTTCAACGTCTACTCTTCACTTCAAAGTAGAGTGAAGGGTAGTAATTGTAGAATAATAGTAAGTTAGAATAATTCTTAGTTCTGTTGGGTACAAGCGGGAGGTAAACGGCTGTATATTTTGTAATAAAAAATAAATAAAACTAAGAAAAAAAAAATAAGTAAAGAAAGATTATTCGGTGAGTGGGTGAACAATAGAGGCTGAACCCTTCCGTCTCCGGAAGCCTGGCAATGTCACGGCGCATCTGCTTTATATGAAGCTCTCTCCTATTCCTCAACAACTTTATTCTCAGAATCGTCAATTTTAGTTGGGTTTTATTGTTATATACATACACAGACAGATACAAAGGAATTATATTCTAATCTTCCAAACCCAGGAAATTTCGAATCAGTAAAAGAAATCCCATTTTCTACATCTACAAAATATAGATTATCCAAACCATTTGCAATCTCACCGTTGGTAGTGAAGAGAGAAAAACAAAGAAAAGAAACTCAAACGTAAAGGTAAAAAAAAAATTTCAGCTGAGTTGTAAACCAAAAAGAATTAAACACATAAAATAGGTAAATTGAGAGAGAGAGAGAGAGAGAGAGAGAGAGAGAGACCATTTGGTAGCTTTGAAGCCGTTGTTGAAGAAGGAATTGAACATCGACATGATCCAATGCTTTTCAGCTCACAATCGGACCAAACAATGGAAAAGGAAAATTGAATCGTCGGTAATTGAGGATCAGAAATGGAATAGGAGGATGGGAAAATGTTGAACAGTAGTTAAGCAGCTCTGCTATAATACTAAGTACTAACAGTTTAGGCTTACAGACGAGACGCGTATTTACAAAAACAAAACAAAAAATGAAATCCCAAAGCGTTTGCTTCTCGTCGGTCTGAGTCGACGCGTCTTCTTCTTCTTTTCTCCTACACAAGCTGAGCACCACTCTCTAGTTGCTTTTTCTCTTACACACAAAGATGAAGATAAAATTGATGTGTTCTACTCACTGAAAAAATTTCATGCTTGAGAGCAAAGAAACCAATAATGCGAGCTTAATCCGTTGAATTTTACATTTTCCGTTCTCTTGTATTTTTCCCAGCAACCAAACGGTGAGGAAAAATGTTGACTAGGTAGAAGCTAGAAAGAAAAGCAATCAACACAATGAACTTCAGTGTTTTTTTATTTTACCAAAAAGCAAAAAGCTCCAATCAAAAGCTAAGGTCATATAGAGCAATCAGATAAAATACTTCAAAAATAGTCACCAATCTATGTTTTTCCCTGTGCGTGCAAATGCAAAAAAAAAAAAAAAGAAAAAGAAATTCCAAAAAAGAAGAAAGAAAAATAGTAATTTGAAGTTTAACGGTGGATGTCTACTTATATTGGGAGAGAGAGAAATGGAATGGAGAGAGAGAGAGAGGGAGTGGTCAGTCGGAGGAGAAATTAGAGAAATTGGAAAGGGAATGATTATAGCTGAAAATTTTGAAAGAGAGAGACAGCACGAAATTAAGAGAGAGGGGGAAGAAAAAATGACAATACACTGACATGACACAACTGTTTGCACGCTGGTTGCCCCCAAGCACTTGCAATTAGCATTTTTTGTTCCCTCAAAGATCAAAGATTAAGGAAATTGTACGTTTCAGATATTATTGAATGATTGATCTGTTGTTGAGTGATAGTTGCATTTTCATCTTGCAAGTAGATTTTGATTTTTTTTTATAACATTCTTTTAGACTTCTTAAACATTTAAAAAACAAAAAAGATCATGAACTTATTAAAAAAATACTTTTTTATTATTAAGTAAAAAATAAATTATAATTAATACACTGTTTCAATAGATATTATGGATAGGTAAGTATTTTTCTTATTTAAAAAATCAAGACCCATGAAAAATCCTCAATATTTTACCCCTAAAGCTTCGTCGTTGTCTTTTCATTCCACATCAACTACAATTTTACCGTTTGAAATCCAACGATTAGATGCTCTCTCCATTGTAATGTAGGTTCCATCCCTTCAAACAAATCGCGTATTACTTAACGATGTTTGGTAATATTTTTCAATTTATAATATTTTAATTTTATTTTTTAAAATTTTATAAAATATCATAATTAAGACCATTTTATTACTATTCAAAATTAATATCACTACTATTTACAAATTTTTCATTCATCATGTTCCCAAGCATCTCTTAATTTAATGACTTGCATAAAAGGTACCGACACGGCAAGACTTTGCCAGATTTTATTGACGTTCCCTCTGATTTTCAAGCCACTTACTCCATGGCCCATGCGTGTCAAGGGTTTGTGCATACGCAGACTGAGACTGATTCGTCTTGATCCATGTTTTAGATATTTCGGTTCGATCCCACTCTAAAGTTGTTCTACTTAGACCGGATTGAATAAAAAATAAAAATAAAAAATATATTATTTATATAATAATTATACAATTTAGTATATAATTTTCATCTATTTTATCACCATTAACAATATAAAATTTTAAATATGTTATTAACAAATTAATATTCTATCAATTAACTAATATATAATATCAATTAACTAATTATATAATAATTATATAAATTGATAATTTAATTTTCATCAAATTTATTATCATTGATCATGTAAAATATTTTTTTATTGAGTTAGTTACATAATCCACATTAATAAGTCACTTAATTTTAATTTAATATTTTAAATATTTTTTTTATTAATCAATTTTTTCAAAAAAAAAAAATTAAATTGGATCAACTAGACTGATTGCTACCGGTCCAGTCCTGTCCTTAGGAATGTTTGGTCACGAGAAAATGGACTGAGGTCCATCACCTCCCGAACCAGACTGGACCCTTTTTACCCGCTAGGTACAAAGGCTTATGGAGATCTATCCTTCCTAGTTATTTGTCCTTTGAATATTTCTGAAAGAGTCATGCTAGGCTACTGCCCAGCAGGTTCTCTTTTGATTTTTTTTTTTTATATTTTTTTAATATTTTAAAATATTTTTAAAAATAAAAAAAGTCAATACATTAAACATCACTTTTTTAATTATTAAGTAAAAAAATTAAAAAAATATAAATATAGAAACGACCAAAATGAGAGGACAAATCCAGACAATATAGTAGCATTTTCGGGAATTTTTATGCTCCCTTGTCTTTTTTTTTTTTCCCCCAAAATTATAGTTGTATTCATAAGATATTAATTTCTTTTTTCGGAGGTTATTTAGCCTTTTTGGTTATTCAAAAAAATGCACGGATGGCTTTAAATGCACTGCTCCGGGTAATGTTGTGCTCCAGTCGCCAGTCGAGAAAAAAACATGGGCCTCTTAATTTGGGTTTCCTGGATTTGAAGGCCACTTGGACCTAGTATTAGCTAGCTCTTTTCGGTCTTGCCTTATTGGGCTCTCGTCACGAAATTTGAACAGACATGAAAACATAGGATAAAAAGATTAGCATGAACATTTATTTAAAGAAAGCACCCATTAATATGAATTATTTATTTCAGTGATCGTGCTTAAACCCGTTCATTTCCTAGAGCTATACAATGAGTAGTCTTGTTTCTACTCAAGTTTGCGACTTATAATTTGAATTAGTGATCATTCTATATAGGGAATTAAACTTAGAGTCGAAGAGATATAATCATATACAGTGGGTTACTCATAGTATTAATAATTGTAGAGGGAATTTTTTAGACTACATTAAATACATAATAAATAATGTAGAGTCTGTCAAAAGCATGTGACGTGATAAGCATTAACCCAAGTTTTCAAAATGGAGGTCTTGGGTTCAAACCCCTTCCTCAACTTTTATCAATAATAATGCAAAGTCTACCTTACATTGACTTCACCAAATGACAATGAATTGACTAAAATGCAAGATATTCCTAGAAATCATGCTACCGTGGATTGGGCATCCGAACGCATGAATTTGAGTTTTAGTTAGGTAGGACCGGGAGCCATGTTTGGCTGGTTTCTGTAGCAAAGTCATCCAATTCTTTATTATTATTCCACTGTAAACGATCCAATTTCAGTAGCAAAGTTTCTTGATGGTTTTTGCCTTCAAATGTGCTGTGAATCTTTGAAAGACATAGCGATTTCAATTTCATAAAATTGATTTGAACGTTGGTTTGTTGTTAATGCCTTAATTAATTTCATCAAAATTTGTAGTTATTAGAATTAAATGACTATTAAAGATATGTTCATTTAAACAATAATTTAATTATAATTTGATTATTAATTAAAATATGATCGGTAGAACTGTAAATTAGGAGAAAAATAAATTAGATAAAAATAATAAAAAATTAAATTAATAATTTTTTTTATTATTTTAGCTAAAAGATTGATAATTCAACGTGAAAATATGTTTTAAATGGAATATGTAAAATGCAAAACATGTGATATTAGCCAAATTTTATATTTGTATTTACTTATTCTAATGCTAATGCTCCAATGTGTCTGGAGAGGGCACAACACCTTGAGAGGCCCAATGAATACTGGGCCGCTTATTGGATTCTTGGCCCATTCTGTGAAAGAAAATGCTTGTATGCCCTCTCCCATACCCCCTCAAAGTGACTGCTGTTCACAATTTTTTTTAAAATTTTTTTTTACTTAGTAATTAAGGAAGTAATTTTAAGTGTGTGGTATTTTTTTATAAATATATTAAAAAAATCCGAAAGAAAAAAAAATGTACATGCGATCAAAATGAGCGGTGCACTCTGAGCGGCAAAGTAGCACTGCTCTTTTGTGAAAGGACTAGGCTGACGAGATACTCGCTTGAGGATTATATTGGATAATGTTGGTTACCATTTGAGCTAAATATCAAATGAACCATTTATCCATAAGTTTGAATTTTGAATAACAGATGAGTCCATTATCACATAATAACAAACATTTTATAGGCTCTACATAAACAAAGAATCTATATACGTAATGATTATCTAATGCATTGGTATTTAAAAGGATTTATTCGCTGGAATCACTTGTTTAAATATCAGAGGCGTCCCCACGAACACCTAAAGCCACTATACTTTTTTTATTGCAAGTGATTATTTGTCTGTGACGGTGAAACACGTTCATAACAGTATCTATATCTCTCTCTTTATTCCTAGGGGTGAACAAATAAACCGCTGACCCGAACTGGCCGATTTAACCGACCCGACCCGAACCAAAAAAACCCGAACCGTTCTAGTGTTCTTCGGAAGTGGAAATGGCCGTACCCGTTTTTGACTTAATCGAAATTTACTCGATACCCGTTTCTCTCACTCTCTCCTTCTTGCTCGTAAATCCTAGCAGGTAAGCATTTCAGTGACCATTAGCGAGATCTGAAAATACATGATGATCTGAAACCCAATGGAAGTCACTTCAAAAAAAAATTCGCAAGATCTCAAATAAACACAAAACAAATGAGCCCGCGTATTTCACTCAAAAAAATTCTCAAGATCTCAAATGAACACTCAAATTTACACTGATTGTTGTATTCCATGAACAAGGGAGGCTCAAAAAACGTATATGAAGGGGGAAAAAAAAACCCTATTCGCGGATTAAGAAGAAAGCTAAACAAGCTAGTAAGAAGAAATAATTGAGAAAAATTGAAGAGAGAGGTGGCTTCACTATTCGCAGATTCTCCCATGAAGAGGCCTGATTGTGCTGGAATCTCTGCTTCCACTCTGCAACCCAAAGAGATGCCCAATCCCAACCCTAGCTCAAAGCCAAATATCCTCGGTCCTTCAACAACTTCAACCCCAACAATGAAAACGACACCTCCTTAGTCCTTTGACGAGGGTCCCACGGAGACCGAAGATGAAATTGCCATAGCTCTAAGCCTACGAAGAACACTACAGCCTTGCGTACAATAGAGAGAGCCATCTGGGTTTGGCTTGAAAGCGAAGAAGAAGGTGAACCATCATTTTGGGTTTGGGTATTCAAAGACAGAGTAGTGCCACTGTGAAATGAACCATGTATTTTATAGCATACCAAAACAATTAAAACGGAAAACCCAAAACAAAAAGGGGCCGGTTAATCGGGTAACGGGTAACGGTTCGGAACATCCTATTCAGTAGTGGAAACGAAATAGGTCGGGTCGAAACATCACTAATCCGGTTCAGGTTGGGTCGGGTGAACATCCCTACTTATTCCTTATTTAAATTTGAACTGTGGAATGCCCATTGATATTTTCGTCGTGTACTTGTAGATACTACGCACGGAGAAAATCCCCGTCGTTTTAAATTTAAGGCGACTTTACGTCCGCATTTCAGTTTGTTTTTTAAAGCAAATCCACAGGCAAATTAATTATTAAAAAAAATCCACTGGCAAATAAAAACCAGATGGGATTTTTAATATCACGAGGGCGCCCCACCACCCATCCTACTATGATATTTTTGGACCGAGTGGAGGATCTCAGAAGAACGATAAAGATCATGACTAGAATATCGCCATAGTGCCTCATATATGTGGACTATAATTAACCATACACCGAAAGATTGGATATGATTTTTTGGTCACTGAGAATTGCATTCCAAATCCGTAGCTCTTTCTGTTTTCCAGTACCCCCCCCTCACCCTAGCTGCATCACCATCTCGATCTGAATTCTCATCTCCGAGCAGACCTTAATTCTTCTCTTCTTCCCTTCCCATCTCCAAACAAACCTTCTGCTCTTGATTACTTTCCCCCTCTCCTCCTTCTATGGCCACAATCACGAACTTTTTATCCAAACCACTCTCGTCTTTTGCCACTCTCCCTAAAATCAATCCTCTTTGCCTCCGCAGTTCCTTCTTACCCTTGGTGACTGAACCGAAGCCCCTACCGAAAACAAATATCAGAAGTCGAACTCACTTCGTTACAAAGGCCACAGCAGCATCTGGCACTAAAAAAGTTAAAGCCGATGACAGAGTACAGAAAGTCCACAGCGTACAAGAATTCGATGAAGCCCTCCGAATGGCCAAAAACAAGCTCGTAGTGGTAGAGTTCGCGGCCAGCCACAGTTTCCACAGCAGTAAAATCTACCCGTTCATGGTGGACCTCAGTCGGACATGCAGCGATGTAGAGTTCCTTCTGGTTATGGGCGATGAATCAGATAAGACTAAGGAACTTTGCAAGAGAGAGAAAATTGAAAAAGTCCCACACTTTAGCTTTTACAAGAGCATGGAGAAAATCCACGAAGAGGAGGGGATTGGCCCAGATATGCTTATGGGTGATGTATTATACTATGGAGATAACCATTCGGCGGTGGAGCAACTACACAACAGGGAGGATGTGGAGAAGTTGATTGAAGATCATAAGGTTGATCACAAGCTGATTGTGCTTGATGTGGGGTTGAAGCACTGCGGGCCATGCGTTAAGGTGTACCCAACGGTGCTTAAGCTGTCGAGGCAGATGACTGACACTGTAGTTTTTGCACGCATGAATGGCGATGAGAACGATAGCTGCATGCAGTTCTTGAAGGACATGGACGTGGTGGAGGTGCCTACGTTTTTGTTCATCAGAGATGGTGAAGTATGCGGAAGGTATGTGGGTTCGGGAAAGGGGGAGCTTATTGGTGAGATCCTTAGATACCAAGGAGTTCGTGTGACATAAAATCACTTTAAACGAAGTGAGGCAAAATGATCATCGAATCTGGTTTTACAAATTTTATGGATTGTATTATTGCTTTATACATGATGAACTAAGAGAACTAATATATTTCAATATACATTTGAATTCCTCATGAGGAAAACTCACGAAGGGGATTGAAATATCTATTCTTATTTTGGGTTTTAACTTTTTTGCTTTGGTTGGATTTGATTTCTTCTTGTTCCACTACAAGAAATTTGGCAATTAGCCACGATTTTCCTTTCCATGACAGCCACTGGTGGGGAATAGATGGCTTATGGCACAAAAAGTCATCAACGCAATAAAATTAATGATATAACACGAGATTCCGTGCGGCGAGAATTAAACCGTGTCAAACAGTTGCCTTTAACGACGAGTTCTCTGTCGTGTTAAAAGCTTTTGCACATTACCTTTTAGAGCAGTGGCCAATAAACAAAAATTTTTCACACGGTCAGTGTGTTGCTCCTTCGTTTACCACATACACGCCGAGTTGGGACCTGCGATTTTTGGTGGGAGGTCGAATACTCTCAGATTGTCCATACAATCGACGGTGGTTTCCTTGCGCCGCCCCCCTTCGGCGTCCACGAGCTCCCCACAGTTGCCGGTACGTTCCTCACTTGACGCCAGGTGACGCCAGTAACGAGTAGGGCGTTCATCTCTCTTCTTGAAATCGAGCATCTCTCCCTCTCCCCTTGGTAAATCCCTTGCCTATTTCTGACTCTTCTGTGTTAACTGATCTTTGGTGATTGAGCCCGGTTTGGAAATCACAATTTTGTGGGAGTATTTGTTTAGCCCCGAATAGACATAATTAGGTCGAGTTTTCATGCCAAATCGAAAATGCAATTACCTTTCTTTTAGCTAGATCTATCCGCATGCTAGAAACGTGTTCGAACAACCCATCATGATCAGTATGCTAATTAATTGGGATGAGAATTTTCCCTAGTTGTCCTAAATTTTTCAATCTATGTAAACACCTGCTGCTGGCACATTCTTGAGGTCTTCACCCTGCGAAGGCCAGTTTTTTCCCCAAATTCCTCATGAAGTCCTTGTTACAGACGAGGAAAACTTAATTTATTAGCAAATTAATGAAGTTGTTGGAGCTAGAAACATGTATAGATATTGAGATTGGTAGGAGCAAGTTGAGACTCATGCATAAACTGGATGAGAAAAAATATTGTGATGTCTTCCCTTAGATCTGTAGGGATGTTGATCCAAATTACATAATGGTGTTTACATTAAGTGCAATAACATGTTTGTTATTACATATACATATATATTAATTCATATACACATATATTTGTGGCTATATGTGTATATGTAATAGGTGGGACAAGTTGGTTCCAACACGGAGTATATCTATACAGTTTTCCGGCCGTAATGCCTCAGGTCAGCTTTTTGTGCATGTTTATTTAGGCAAGAAATATGTTAGACCACATGTTTCCACTGAGATCTTAATTGAGAACTTTAATCATAATGCACAGAATGGAAAAATTCAGCTTTATTAACACAATTATCCAGCCCTTTGTGGTTATTAAATGGGAAACCTTCTTAGATATAGTGGCTTATCTGACTTTTTCCCATGAGTATTTCGGCCAGCAAGAAAACAGTGTAGACCCTTGTAACTCAAAGTTTAGATGTTCGAATGTGAATTTCACCCCTGTGTAATCCCAAATATGTATTTAAATAATATAGCATGTTGCTGTCTTTCCAACTTGGTCTGCACTCAAATATTCTTGGGTTGTCATTTAATGCCTCAACTTTTTTGGCTTTACAGGGTGTTGCTGTAGCCATTCCTCTTTAAAAACACAACACAAAGGTGAGTATTATATCCTGCACCTTTGCTGATTGGTTTTAAAACTAATGTATTGCTGATTTATCTATGCCATATATGCACTCTTTTATTCTCGATTTTTCATTTTTTTGACTATGTTGCATTTCATAAACTAAACCATATATTGTTTATCATCATCAATATGAACATATTTTGACATTATCAGTCAAGTATCAATATGTGTTTAAACTGAGCAGTGGAAATTATCACTTCAACCAGCAACGTTGGATAGTGTGATGAGTTGTGGACATGGTTATTTTCATTACCCACGAGTCATGGGTGAAATAAAGGCACATCTTTCTAGTTACAAAGTTATTGAATGTCAAAATTTTAAACTTGGATTAACCAAATGCACAAGTTTGGTTGTGCAATGCAGGATGCTGGTGGGGTTGGTTAGATTATCTCTATGGTATGCTGGAAAGATTTTGTGAATGACTTCTAGGAATTTGTTATTATTTTGTGGGCCAGTTTTTAGGTTGAAATGGTAAAATGGTCCCTTACCTTAGTATGCTAGTCCATGTACTTCACATCCAAAGTTCCCCTTCATCTCTATGGTTGCATAGAGATTTTGTGAATGACTTCTAGGAAATTGTTATTATTTTGTGCTTAGTTTTTAGTTTGAAATGGTAAAATGGTCCCTTACCTTAGTATGCTAGTCCATGTACTTCACATCCAAAGTTCCCCGTCATGAACCTAAAAACTGTCAGAGGTTTATATTTGTCTCCATCAAATATTTATGTGGCCCTGAAATTATTGCAGAATTTTTATCCATTTCATCTAGATTCTCTGTTTTGCACTTTGCAGAACTCTATAACTGCAAAGTGCTTGCCCAATAAATCATGGTAATAAATCTATATGTCATCAATATGGCCGAAATCTGGATGTTTACATGTTGACTTATCAGAATTTGGGTTATGTGACGATAATAGTCATAATGAAGTATAGTTCACCTGCAATTTACCCACGATAATTACCTAATTTAACATTGTTATTAACTTGACTTTTCCATAGTTAATGGGTCGATTACACACTGTTGGACATCAACCTATTGCCTATGTCATAGCTATTGCCAGCCCAAATTAAATCATCACCCTATTCTTGGCAGGAATAATATGCTTACCACTAGTCCATTATGGTTGCTGTGTCCTTGGGTGTTATATTTGTAGGAAAGGAAGACTGATTTTAACATGCTATACAAGCCTATACAAGGTCTATATATCTAAATCTGAAACTATGTGAAAACTTTAATCTAAGTAGGGAGCAAAGTGAAGCTGAGATTAATGTATTCTGGTTGACATGTACTGCACTAGCCCTTGATGTAAGTTTATGAAATGTATATGGGTTGCGTTGCTCATTTGCATATCATCTACAAGGGTCTTTTTATGTGTCTATGCAGCCTCCAAAACTATACTTTCTGGGGTTTCTGTTGAACCCTATCACTTCCCAAGCAGTGATAGTCCTGAAATTCAACTGTCCATCTGTGAACAAACCCTCTTTTACCACCATTGGTTTATCATGGACTTTATGTATTGCCTAGTTAAAAACTTAAATTTGATTACTATAATGCTGGAAAAAAATAGAGATGAGGAGGATCTATTTTACTGGTATAAACTTTCTGTTCAGATTGGGCTTCTCAGAATCTGCAATGAAAATAATCCCCCTAACTGGTTTTCCTTTGTATTCCATTTGATTCTCAAAGCACACTTAGATGCGGCTTCTCTTA
Source organism: Carya illinoinensis (assembly GCF_018687715.1). Lineage (NCBI taxonomy): Eukaryota > Viridiplantae > Streptophyta > Magnoliopsida > Fagales > Juglandaceae > Carya > Carya illinoinensis. The sequence continues at coordinate 34,352,178 of NC_056758.1, forward strand.
ATTGATTTCATTATCTATAGTTGTTCATAGATCTACTCTTACTTTTCTTTTAATCCATAATACATATACATACATATTTGTATATATATATATATATGTTATATATATACATGTGGCGTTTGGTAATTACTACACTAAAGGCTATATCATGTTGTATTCATTGACATTCCCGTCTCTCTTTTTCAGAGGTTGAAGAATAAATTACCAAACGCCCAGTTTACAATAATACAGAAATAATGTTTAATATTCTAGGTTATATCATCAGCTAAAATGTACCCCCTAAATTCATAACTAGACTTCCCAGGTCATATGACACCACCCTTTCAAACAACCATATCAAATGTCATGATTGTTCAATGATGAAGGTTTATGCCCACATTCAATAACAGTTCATGACAGTTATAAATCCCTAATAACTGTTCGATTTATGATCAATCCATGACATTGATCCAACTTATTTCCTTCGATTTATAATGCTTGTTGAAGTTCAACTTGTTTCGCAATAAACCATTACAAACTTCCTTTATGTCCACTGTGTAACAAGAATTTCCTCATACCCTTGTTAACTTGTACATTTCCTTCTCACTCAACCAGATGGATAAGGCTTGGATGCATATTGAAGATAGATTGCGTTCCAGCGATTATGCTGAAGGCGTTAAACACTTCATAGATATGGCGAAGGCTCATGCCCCCGGTAGAGACTGCCTTAGGTGTCCATGTAGGAGATGCCGAAATCGTACTTTCCATCCCATTGCAGTGGTTCAGGATCACCTGTTCATCGTAGGTATTGATCCCTCTTATACCTCATGGATATTCCATGGCGAGGAGGAAACTTTCTCTGATGCCACAGATTCGGAGGAAGAAGTTCCTCCTGCCTATAACGACAATGACTACATTGATGATGTAGATGAGATGTTAGATGACATCCGTGTGGGGTCCTTTATGGACAATCCTGGTAGAACAGATTTGAATTTTGATGGAGGGCCTTCACGACACACCTATGATGATCCGATACACCCCACCTTCGAAGAGTTGCTAGACAATGCTAGCAAACCACTTTATCCAAGCTGCACAAACTTCTCAAAGCTATCATTCATAGTGAAGTTGCTTCACATAAAGACAGTTGGTGGTTGGACTGTGAAGTCTTTTGACATGGTTATAAAGCTTTTGCAAGCGGCATTCCCTCATGCACTGTTCCCTGCCTCATACCACGATGCTCGCCGCCTACAGCAGGGTTTGGGTTTTAGTTATACAAAAATACATGCATGCCCAAATGATTGTGCCTTGTTTTGGAAGGAGCTTGCTGATAAAGATCACTGCCCTAAATGTAATGCATCTAGGTGGGCCTCAATTCCATCTAACCAACAGAGGATACCCCAAAAGATCCTCCGATATTTCCCGTTGAAGCCGCGGTTGCAAAGGCTGTTTATGTCAAAGAAGACTGCCCAATCCATGAGATGGCATGCAGAAGAGCGTGTTGTTGATCCTAACTTCATGAGACATCCAGCTGATTCCACTGTATGGAAAGACTTCGATGACAAACATGCTTTGTTTGCCCAGGATCCTCGTAATGTCAGACTTGGTCTAGCCAGTGATGGGTTCAACCCATTCAATAATATGAGCAAACCGTACAGCATTTGGCCAGTACTACTTGTGCCTTACAACTTGCCCCCTTGGTTATGCATGAAAGATCCATACGTATTGATGTCATTATTAATCCCTGGACCAAAGGCACCGGGAAATGATATTGATGTGTTCTTGCGTCCCTTAATAGATGAGTTGACTGAATTATGGGAAGAGGGAATTCATACATATGACGCTTACAAGCGAGAATCGTTTCAATTAAGGGCAGCATTACTTTGGACCATTAATGACTTTCCTGCATACGCTAATCTTTCTGGTTGGAGCACGAAGGGTAAGTTGGCATGCCCTACATGTACCTCTGAAACAGATTCACTTTGGCTTGTGCATGGCCGGAAACATTGTTATATGGGCCATCGTCGGTGGTTGGTGCGAGATCACAGTTGGAGAAGGAAAAAGTCAGCTTTTAATGGTAAGGAGGAACACCGTCTGCAACCGCATATTATAACGGGACAAGCATTAATGGAGCAATTACATGAGGTCTCGAATGTGCAGTTTGGTAAATCAGCAAAGAAGCGAAAACGTGCCCCCAATGAACTAAATTGGACCAAGAAGAGTATCTTCTTTGAACTTCCGTACTGGTTAGACTTGGGATTGCGACATAACTTAGACGTCATGCATATTGAGAAAAATATTTGTGATAATGTTTTGGGAACATTGATGAATATTGAAGGCAAGAGTAAGGACACCGCTGCAGCACGTAGGGATTTGGAGGATCTTGGACTAAGGAAAGAATTACATATACAACATGATGGTAATCAAACTTCTATGAGTCTTGCTTGTTACATGTTAAACGTCACTGAGCGAAGGAGTTTTTGTGCCCGGTTGTCAGAAGTTAAATTTCCTGATGGCTTTGCCTCAAATATTGCCCGGTGTGTCAACGTTACTGAAGGAAAAATAATGGGAATGAAGAGCCATGATTGTCATATCTTCATGCAATATTTGTTGCCGGTTGTTATTGGTGGGTACCTACGACCTGATGTGCGTCGATGTTTATTAGAGTTGAGTTCGTTTTTCAAAGAATTATGTTCACGAGCACTCGACATAACAGTCTTGAAACGGCTTCAAGCTAATATTCCCATCATTCTTTGCAAACTGGAAATGATATTTCCACCTGCATTTTTCGATATCATGGTGCATCTCGCTATTCATCTACCAGATGAGGCTTTGCTAGCAGGACCTGTCCAGTACAGGTGGATGTACCCTTTCGAGAGGTATATGGGTAAGTTCAAACGGTATGTCCGCAACAGAGCCCGTCCAGAAGGCTCAATTGCTGAGGCATATTTGCATGTCGAGTGCCTGACATTTTGCTCCATGTACCTTAATGATATCGAGACGAGACATAATCGAGAGGAACGAAACACTGACACAGTTGGCCTGGGCCCCGTGGAGCCAAGTTTATCGGTTTTTTCTCAAAAGGTGCGCCCACTAGGGGCAGCAAGAATGGCAAAATTAGACGACTCTCTGTTGGCCAAGGCCACGTGGTACGTCCTTAATAATTGTCCGGAGATTGAGGACTATTTAGAGTAAGTCCTCCCTCGTTGTCCATTTCAGCACTGAATTTTTGTGTATTTGTGATTGGATAATGTTTTAATGTTCTGGTTTTTTAACTATGGTGTAGGGATCACCTTAACAAGATGAAAGAAGAGGACCCAAGTAACTTTGAGCGTAGGCACCAAATTGAATTCCCAACATGGTTCAGAACAATGGTAAGATTTCTCTTTTTCATATACAGGAATATCCCTTTATATTATTTTAAGTCTTTCGATAATACCTTTATTGATAGAAACAATGCGTCGATCCTAGATTGCCGAGTTGCATGGAAAGAGTCCCCCCACTGTGACCGATGACATATTTGCATTAGCGTGTGGTCCAGATCCACTTGTCGCATCCTATGCCGGCTGTATAATGAATGGAATTCGGTTTCACACGAAACAGCTCGAAGGGCGTCGCCGCACCCAAAATAGTGGGGTTGTTGTTCATGGCGAACATCAAGGATTTCCTATTGACTTCTACGGTGTGTTGCAAGATATTATAGAATTACGCTACATGGGTTGGCGTAAGTGTTTCATGTTTAAATGTGATTGGTGGGACGTTAGCGATACAAGAAGGGGGATACATGTTGGGGACCACTTCACGAGTGTTAATACCAACCGGCAATGGTATAAAGATGAGCCTTTCGCCCTTGCATGCCAAACCTTGCAAGTATTTTACATCAAGGACCCGAATTGGGGGGGAAGCTGGCACGCGGTACACAAGATAACCAATAGGAATGTTTACAATATTTGCCAAAAAAACTCTGACTTGCATGAGGATTACATTGATGATGATGATGAGTCCGACACTATTGAAGCAGAAGACGAGAGTGACACTGATGTTAGGCACTATGCATCTGTTAATGAAACTAGCCCGGAGAGGCTCAATCCACTGACCCGCGGGGATTCTGACCAGTTGCTCATTGATCCGAATACCATGTCACATGCACAAGTGTATGGAGATCCCGACGATGATGACCACATTGATGTTGAAGATGAAAACGAAGGTTTTCGGATGGAGAACATACATGTTGTGGAGGGCGATGGTACTGATTGAAAACCTCAATCCCATAATGGGTAAGTTTCGATGATGGTTTAAATAGCATCAGGATAGTTGCTGAACTTGGTTTCGATTTACAAGTTCGTGTTCTATTTCTTTATGTTCTACCTAGGTACTGATGCTATTAATTCAAGGGATTTTTTTTCCCTTGAATTCATAATTAATGAGGACAAGTGGACGGCACGCCGATGATGCTATTATGTTGTTATGTTACTGAACTATCGTTGTACCAACTTGATTAATTAATGTTTTCATCTCTATATGATATTGGTGCCTGACTTGGTTTTAATTTAATTGGCTTGCAGACAGCGTTAAGTTATTGTCAATGCCGAGGGCTCACCTTATTTCATGGAAGCCCATCACTTATGCATAAGACAGATGAAACAGTGGGCCAGTCTGTATGCTTTCTTTACTTTGACTTGCAATGAGGAAACATGCCTATTTCATGGATACCTGTTATAATTCAAGTTCTGAATGTTGCTTGTTAGACAAATGTCGATGTTTTTCAAAGTTCATGCCATATGAAGTTCAAAGCAACTAGTTGATTTTTTGTTATTTTTAATTGCCAGTCACATAAACAGAATTAGGCATCTTATAATTACGACATTGACTGACCCATAATCTTTTCTTAAGATTGCTGAACGTGGATAGCCCCTCCTTAGAAGCTATCCATGTAAAGGCATGTTAGGGCCTGGGAACCTGCAACAGAGGAAGTTACCCCCACTAACATTTAATAATAATGACTTAAATAATAATGGACCTCATCGAGTAGATGAAAGAAGGGGTATTGTTCACCGGATTCATACTTTAATCAAAGCAACAGGAAAGGTGGGAAAGTAGTGACACAGAATTTAGCATTTACAATGCATCTGTTGGTTATAAAATTAAGACACATATTTGGGAGACATATAAAGTTATTTCTGGACTTTCCCTCTTGGTACACGCATGGAAATGGGAGGCGAGTCAAATAATCAGTCACTCCATACTAAACTGGCCATCATTTCTATACAGTTGGAGTGATGAATACACACCGCATATTAAATCCTTGATTTAATGCCAATGTCCTTCGATTTATTGTCCCATCGTACACAATGAAATCTGGTAAATCAGCTTTCAATACTACACAGATGCTGAAATAGAGTAGTGCTTTGTGCTGGAGCAGAGTTGGTTAAAGCCACAAACATGAACCACCCAACTACTATTTGCATGGCTGTATTAAATTTAAAGAAAGTGATCTGTCCAAATATTGTCAGTCCCAGTGTCAATATAAATACCAGCCCTGCCAACTACAAATGTGATCATGCAGTAGTAACATGAATGTTGATTATTTGGGTTACTTCTTGCTGGGCCATTTTAGCAAATGCAAGCAATGTCAGTATCCGTTTGGTAATGCACAAGTTTACAATTGCATTAATTAAGATTACAGATTAGCTCAAGCCATCTGTACGTAATAAAGATGCAGCCAATCATTGGGATATATACCAATTATAATTTCCAATGGTTCTGTAGTATTAAACCCAACAACAGCATTGGTGAATATTTGTAATATTCCTGGATGGACAATTAAGCCCGAAAAGTTAGGGAGATGTTACAGTCCAGATTAGGGAAGAGTGATGGTGGTTGCCATTTCATTGATTCTAGTGGTAAATTAAGCTAAAAGGTAATGGTAACATTCCTAATATGGACAAAAATTGAGCTAAAAGGGCATGAAAGGTGGATTATGTAAACGAAGGCATAAAGCAAAATAAATTAAGTGGTTTAATATATTGGACAGATAGAGCAGTCCATAAAGGGCAATAAAAAGAAGTAAAAAAATAAGGGATAAACCAATGCTATATAGAATATTGTTAACTGATACCTGTTTGGGGCAAGATCGTGAAAATTTAACGACGGAGTTTTACTATTATATGCTGGTAATTATAGAACCAGCATATAATAGAGATAACGTTACAAAATAATATTGGAATGTTTATCAAGATGGATTTTGATAAATCGAGGTAAGAGGGCATGGAATGGATATGGTAAAAAATTAGGCATTCTTTAATACTGGTACCAAAGGCCACTATGAACACCGTGGCTGACTATTGCCTATGTGAACACGGGTATCCATTGGGAATTTTCCAAAACTTTCCCAATTAACGAGAGTGACCATAGATATTATGTTAACACATCTTTGCAACATCTTTACTTTCCCCTTGTTAACACAATTGGGTACCCCGACGCACATTTCAACTAGAGTAAACCACTAAGGAATCTTACGATAATTGAAAGTCACCATTGTTTATGTATAATGGAAAAAAAAGAGAACGTTCTTGCAAAGACTAATGTTAATTTAATTGAAGAATAGAAATAGTAGCCTTGCACTAATAAAGGGAACTAGTGAGTGACTCTTCTAAGTACATGATACATACAGCGTATACGGTATGTGACATACAAGGATATCATTGGCTCATCCAATATATGTCGACTAGTTCTCTCATTTTTTGATGAGAGAACTAGAAATTAAGATGTTAACAAAGTGGTGTCTATAAAGGGCATGTGGATAACTTTTAGCTATCTGGGATAAAAAGTTAATTCCTATTCAGCAATGTTAGACGGATGGTGTCCAAAGGTGAGAAGCGATACAAAAAAAACGAGGCCGGGTCCCACTTTTTGTGTAAACTATTTAACATGTTAGAGGCTGTACGTAACAGTGAACACAGCGTAGGAACAACTTAAAGCCAAATCTATACAAAGTTCATCAGATTTATGAATTTACCAATGCCGTATTTAAATATTTGGACACACATGTGTATGTTAAATATTCGGACACAAATGTGTCAATGTGAGAAGGTTGTTCACGAAATTACAATAGGATATAATAATGGCAGGAATAAAATGTTTATTATTTAGTTGCCAGATAGCATGTTCTCAAGCAGGCCTATACATGTGTAGCATACATTGGCAGGTTAAATTTTCTCAAAGTATATACGTGACCATTACAGTTTAATGCCAATCACTTATTGCTGGGCCAGCCCTATTAAAATACATCAGTTATATATTATAATATGAGATACAGCTTGGATGTAAAATAGTTAAATGGTCGAGGAACACCGTACGCGGGAAAGGAAATCCCAAATTTCCACTGGCGGGATTTTAACTTTGGACGGCAGGACTGACCTCGCGCCAGTCTCTGAGCATGAAGTGACAAAAGGTATAGCCATGTACACATCATTTGCGGGTGGCTACCAAAGGGAAGAGTGATTGAGAGACAAGTAGCTCTGGTTCCAGAAGGATGAGGAAATAATCCCTGGTGGAGTTGGGTTATAGTCATCTGCAAGTCCCTCACAGGATTCTATCACTCACATAGCGGGTGAAGGAAAACTCTCCTTCCCAAAGTCACACCACAGCTCAGCATTTCGCTGCCAAACTAACCAACAGAGGCAAGATAAGGTAATCCCTTCTTTAACCCATCTGCTGAATACTCTTTACTTTCCCCTTTATGCAAAGTCATACATATGTGATGGTTTTTCTGTGGGACATATAATGTTCATAATGATATGATATTGAAGTTAAAAGTCAGCATATCCCCTTGATTTAATACATGAAGGTGGTGTGTTTCAGTCCAGCATTGTCATATTTGGTAGGAACCAGGATCGATATTGAGCCCAAAAAAATAGATACATGGGTTTGCATATAAGGGAAAATATTTGAGAACATATATGAAAAAAATGGACATGGAGAGTTGTGGTTGTTGTCCTAGTGGTGAGGGGGATACAACTATGAAGCATGTTGGTAAGAATAGTGAGGAAAGCACAGTAGCAGCAGAACAAGTGGGTACGGTGTTGAGAAATCAGTCCATTTAAATAATGTTAATATTTGTTAAAGCATAATATGCTAGTCCATAAAATGTATGTTGGCAAAAAACCCCTAAGTTCTTTTTTGCCGCAAACAACTTAAAAGGAGACATTAATACAGAAATTCAATGATGTGGAGTTGTAACTTCCTGCTATTTCACTTGGAGGATAGTGATTAGCACCAGCTCAACATGTTTAATGTTGACCCAGGGTTGATATTCCTTGGACTGCAATGTGTTAACTATGTTTAAAGTGATAAGATGGAACCATAAATCGAGGTAAACATTTCTGGACTATGAGGGAAATACCTCATAGTCCATTATCAAAATTATCCAGAATAGATGATAGATATTTGTTAGGGAAAGTTGGTGGGAAAGTATTTCCCTTTGTTGCAGACAATATCTTTCAATTCCCTAACAGTTTTATTCATTTAGCAAGAAAAAAACTGGTAGGCACTTAGGTGCATTGTATTTTGTAAGTCTATGAGGAACTGCAGAATGTTTCCAGGCACATTCAAACATCCTTACATACTTGCCACAATTAATGGTGGGGTGTTAGGAGTAGATGAAGTTAGGAAAAAGTTACAATCATGAATATGGTGGTGACTGAAATTGTTATGAAAACCTGGATAAATATAAACAAAGTGATTGCTGTATCACTAACATGGGAATATACATGGTAGGCAGTAATGGTGACATCTGTAAAAAGAGGCCGGAGGGGAGAATTAGACATGGACGTCCACTCATAGCATCAAGCCAACCTGATGAAGCTCCAGGGCTGGTGCCTCCAACAAGGAGACTAAGAGATTACGTCAATCCCATTATTAATGCCTCAGCCCATGCAGTACCAACAGAAGGGTTGAATAATCCAGAATTGGTGGCTCCGACAAGGAGCTTAAGAGATGAGGAGGATCCCAGGCTTGATGCCTCACGGGAAGCAGTACCAGCAGGGGGGGTTGAGGAGTCCATCCAAACTGATCAACATGAAGTAAATGAGGGGGATAACACCACAGGTTTGGTTGTTACATGTCATATAATAACTGGATATGTATCTGTACATAAACTCTCAGCTATTCAAATTTGGTTAGGTTAGATTTTACATTAACTAACAGCTTTATTAACTTGGTGGGTACAGTTCAAGCCATAAAAAAACGAGGCCGCGGCCCAGCTAAGGGTACAACATTTGACAGGTTACGAAAGATTGGTAAGATACCTTTAATTATAAAGGAGTAGATGAAGTTAGGAAAAAGTTACAATCATGAATATGGTGGTGACTGAAATTGTTATGAAAACCTGGATAAATATAAACAAAGTGATTGCTGTATCACTAACATGGGAATATACATGGTAGGCAGTAATGGTGACATCTGTAAAAAGAGGCCGGAGGGGAGAATTAGACATGGACGTCCACTCATAGCATCAAGCCAACCTGATGAAGCTCCAGGGCTGGTGCCTCCAACAAGGAGACTAAGAGATTACGTCAATCCCATTATTAATGCCTCAGCCCATGCAGTACCAACAGAAGGGTTGAATAATCCAGAATTGGTGGCTCCGACAAGGAGCTTAAGAGATGAGGAGGATCCCAGGCTTGATGCCTCACGGGAAGCAGTACCAGCAGGGGGGGTTGAGGAGTCCATCCAAACTGATCAACATGAAGTAAATGAGGGGGATAACACCACAGGTTTGGTTGTTACATGTCATATAATAACTGGATATGTATCTGTACATAAACTCTCAGCTATTCAAATTTGGTTAGGTTAGATTTTACATTAACTAACAGCTTTATTAACTTGGTGGGTACAGTTCAAGCCATAAAAAAACGAGGCCGCGGCCCAGCTAAGGGTACAACATTTGACAGGTTACGAAAGATTGGTAAGATACCTTTAATTATAAAGGAGTAGATGAAGTTAGGAAAAAGTTACAATCATGAATATGGTGGTGACTGAAATTGTTATGAAAACCTGGATAAATATAAACAAAGTGATTGCTGTATCACTAACATGGGAATATACATGGTAGGCAGTAATGGTGACATCTGTAAAAAGAGGCCGGAGGGGAGAATTAGACATGGACGTCCACTCATAGCATCAAGCCAACCTGATGAAGCTCCAGGGCTGGTGCCTCCAACAAGGAGACTAAGAGATTACGTCAATCCCATTATTAATGCCTCAGCCCATGCAGTACCAACAGAAGGGTTGAATAATCCAGAATTGGTGGCTCCGACAAGGAGCTTAAGAGATGAGGAGGATCCCAGGCTTGATGCCTCACGGGAAGCAGTACCAGCAGGGGGGGTTGAGGAGTCCATCCAAACTGATCAACATGAAGTAAATGAGGGGGATAACACCACAGGTTTGGTTGTTACATGTCATATAATAACTGGATATGTATCTGTACATAAACTCTCAGCTATTCAAATTTGGTTAGGTTAGATTTTACATTAACTAACAGCTTTATTAACTTGGTGGGTACAGTTCAAGCCATAAAAAAACGAGGCCGCGGCCCAGCTAAGGGTACAACATTTGACAGGTTACGAAAGATTGGTAAGATACCTTTAATTATAAAGGAGTAGATGAAGTTAGGAAAAAGTTACAATCATGAATATGGTGGTGACTGAAATTGTTATGAAAACCTGGATAAATATAAACAAAGTGATTGCTGTATCACTAACATGGGAATATACATGGTAGGCAGTAATGGTGACATCTGTAAAAAGAGGCCGGAGGGGAGAATTAGACATGGACGTCCACTCATAGCATCAAGCCAACCTGATGAAGCTCCAGGGCTGGTGCCTCCAACAAGGAGACTAAGAGATTACGTCAATCCCATTATTAATGCCTCAGCCCATGCAGTACCAACAGAAGGGTTGAATAATCCAGAATTGGTGGCTCCGACAAGGAGCTTAAGAGATGAGGAGGATCCCAGGCTTGATGCCTCACGGGAAGCAGTACCAGCAGGGGGGGTTGAGGAGTCCATCCAAACTGATCAACATGAAGTAAATGAGGGGGATAACACCACAGGTTTGGTTGTTACATGTCATATAATAACTGGATATGTATCTGTACATAAACTCTCAGCTATTCAAATTTGGTTAGGTTAGATTTTACATTAACTAACAGCTTTATTAACTTGGTGGGTACAGTTCAAGCCATAAAAAAACGAGGCCGCGGCCCAGCTAAGGGTACAACATTTGACAGGTTACGAAAGATTGGTAAGATACCTTTAATTATAAAGGATGGGCATAGAGGCCCATCATGTGAAAATGCGACAATATTCACCAGTCGGGTGAGCTGGATTATAAGAGTACATGCGGATATGAGACATGCAAGTTGGCGTGAGGTAGCTGACAAGGAGAAGCACGAGCTCATCAATCGTGTTAAAGTAAGGGACATTTGAAACATGCCTATTGGTTGATATTAATGATTTCAAAAGGTTGTATTTGAGAATGACAAATTTGATGTTTAATGATACAATATTTCCAAGCAGGCTGATTTCGTGTTGGATTGGAGTAGAGACAACCATCGCGAAGCTGTAGTCAACACACTAGCTGATAGGTACAACGCTTACCACTATGAATTACACAAGCACTACAAGAAATTTGCTTCGCATGAGGAGGCATTAGCTGGTCGGAAGGAATGGGTGGAGCCACATGTATGGGAGTGGCTATGTCAAATGTGGGCCAGCCCCAAATTCAAGGTGAGTACCACTAGTGTTTAATCCTGAATGTCAAATGGGAATTAATGTTTTTGGCTGTTTATGGCTATGACAACAGAATATATTGCTGGTTTTGGCTCCAAAACCACTGAGTGTATAATAGTCTTACATTCAGTCCATTGAGTACATAAGGGTAGCAGAATAACAATGTTTAAATTGAACTTTCTTTCAGGAGCAGTCTTGTAGGAACAGCAATAATAGGAAAAAGCAGAAGGTTAGACATACAAGTGGGCGAAAATCTTTCGTTAGGCTGATGGAAGAGAGGGTAAGACGTCACATCCAAAGTGAGTGTTAACAGTTTTGAGTTGAAGTTGTTGAGAGTTAATTAAGTATCATTTTATTTGAAGGGTGAGGAGCCAAGGAACATGATTGAATTTTACAAAGAAACACACTGGTCAAATAAGAAGGGCAAATTCATCAATGTAGCAAGTGAACACAACTATGTGAGTTAGTTCCACTGTAACTGATTTTTTAATTACATAATGGTGTTACTAATCTGACTTTTTATGTTAACTGAGAAATGCATTTCTTTGTCATTTCAGAATCTGATGCTAGAGAGGTTGAATGAGAAAGAAACTGAAGAGGATGTTGAGGAGATTGCAGGTGATGTGTTCAAGGAGGTGTTGGGGTTCAAATCTGGCTATGCAGTTGGCCTGGGGCACTCAGTCATACCTGAGCCCTCCCCGTTCTTGAGAAATAACAAGGCATTTAAACGTATGGCTGAAGAGAATGAAAGGAACAAGGAATGTGCAGACTTGTATAAGAGTAAACTAGAAGCAATTATGGGTGATATGGCTGAGCTGCGCAAACAGTTTTCTGAGCATGACAAACAAATCATGGCCATGTCATCACAGTTGGGGTCAAGTAGGGAGTCTCAAGAAGAGACTCAACGAGATGCATAACATCTCAAAAAAATATTAAAATTTTTTGAAGAAGGTCATGGGTCTTTTTGTGTTTTTTGTTCCCCCTATTGGAAATGGAAACTTACACAAAAAGTGAAAAGTAGTGATGCACTAGGTGTGGTGGGCAGGTTATTAGGTCATGTTTTTTTGAAAAAGGGTTTTGGGTTGTAGGATGTAAGTGGCGCCAGACTTTGTTTTGGGAATATTATAACCGGGTATAATATCAGTCAAGTGGTTGCAATTTCTGTTTGGTGGTCAAAGAGGATTTGGAAATCTGTTGCAGCTTTTGAGTGAGTATCCAATTGAATTATAGTTGAGAAGTAGTTATAAATGGAAGGCTGGTGTATATTCATAAGATGAGTAGGTACATAATATAATACACAATATTTTTGTCATGCAGGGAAAAATTCAGATTGCATTTTACTGGATCTGCAGTCATGGGTGTTAGAGCAGGGTGCATATACTTATGATGGCACCAGTTTAAATCATGCACAGAAGGCATTTCAGAGGTTTATCAGAAAGGCAACCATGCTGATCCTGTGAACAGAATAACTGATAGGGACTAGTTCCACACACTGTGATGGTAAATAATACCCACCTCATATATTCTTTTGTATATTCAATGTGATTATGCTGATAAGACAACTTTATGTGATGATGTTGTTATTGTTTCATCAGGGTAGACCACATGTTTGTGTAAAACTTTAACTGATTGGGTTGTTGTTCAGGGGATGAAAGAGTAATTAGCTAGAAAAGATAAAGGTGGGACCAGACTGATTTTTGAGAAGTTATTGGATTAACCAATGCAAGTTGGCTGGAAACAATGAGTAGATATTTATTGACAACTTTGTTTTAAATCTGTTTAATAGAAATAGATTTGGGGTATAATGCAACTGTTTAGTTAAAATGAAACAATTAGATCAAAATATAAAGAAAGTGAAGAAGTGGTTATGCAGTTCTAAATCGATAATAATTTGTTATTATCGATTGTGATGGTATGCTGCCCAGAACCTTAGTATTTCAGCTGTACAACACTCCCTAGTTGGGATGAGAGTTGGGTGTTTAAAATGGTCACCGTGCATTAACTGATCTCTTAATGGTAGCAGGAGTTTGGTTAGGATTGGTAGCAACGTTTAGTTACTGGACCTGAAATGCCATCTTTGGGCATCTTGCCTCCTATTTATGCAATCGGCTTCAGATCCAAATGAAGCTGATTGCTTGGGTTTTGAGTTATAAGATGACCATATTGGCAAAACATGTGGACATGGTATTCCTTGAAGCAAAGGTGTTGACACTAGTTTTGTAGATTGAGATATGTTCAATGTACATATCTACTCATTAATTTGGAATTGATCACACTTGTAAATTACCATAGGGGATATTACAAAGAAATAACTCAGCTTTTAACAGTATCAATAGGGAAAGATGACAGATTCTAACTTTTGAGTTAGAAAGCAATTCAGAAGATTGTTATTTTCATAGTATAACTTGAATTGATTGACTGCTAATAATCAATTATTAGCAGAAAAAAACCATTACTTTCACTAAAGAGGTCTTATTTTGGCATATTACACAAGCATCATCAATATAAAGATGTCAATTATAGCAACACAAAACAGGTGGGTACTTAAATAACCTTAAATAACGGTGGTGCACCCAATTGTATCCAGGTTTGGTTAGAAGGTAATTGGGCACTCTGAGCTATAAGCTGACCATTGTTTCCAAATTAAAGTATTGGGTGTCAATATTTCAATTTTCTGCTTTGAATTGTTGGATAACTTAATGTCATGGCCGCAAATATATACATTTTTCAGCTACCATGGGATTACATTCAAACATCCCTGGGTGAAATATTGGACATGACCAATCATCACACTAATAAATATATGTGGATAGACGAGGATTAAATATATTGTTTGTTGAAGTTAGATTGTAGTCAGTTGGACTTTGAGATGAATCATAACATCATGTATACACCATTTTCAGGTCTTCTTCATGCAGACAGTGGGAAATTTCTGACATGGAGAGGCAGTAGGGATAAGCTGGTGTTGCATTTCAACTGGTGAGATCAACCACGATAATCTGACAAATGAAGGAAATTGAGATATCTGATTACTTTAATTTGGAGGAAGTTGAAGAAGAAAGTGTATGCATGTAGAACAGGAATTGATAGCTGGTTGTGTAAATGTATGTAGTTGTAATCATGCTGATGACCCTCTTCTCCTTCCCACTACAGTTGACATTAATGTATAATTTCCATTTCCATCAATGAATATGGGAACTAAGGCCTGAATGTTGTCAATATATATATGGGAATTATGTTATATGTATGTTGTGAGAAGTGTTTATTCTAATTTTGCTGCGTTTTTCGATCATCATGGGTAACATGAATAATTGTGGGAATCACTATTAGGTTGACTACAATGTTTGGATCAGCAGATGACACAGGGACCATTCCATGTAAATAATGGGATTTACATGGAACTCGGTTGTGGGGAAAAAGTCATGCAGGGTTGATTTAATACACATCTCCTACAGGGCCACTTCATGGAAAAAACATTGTTCCTACGGGTTCAGATTTGTGGGGAACCATCCGGTTTATGCCTGGTATTCGACTAAGTAGCCACAAGCCCTACTCATGGCAGTTAACTAATTCCCACCGAAACTATCATGGGTAATGGGCAAGGGATCAGGTGGAAAACAGTTATACATTATTTCTCACCAAATGAGTAGTGGCTAATACTTATACCCACAAGCATGCTACGGTGGTGTTTAGCATCTTTACCCACGATCTCCTCTGGTGGAATAAAATAGCTATTCCCATGAGTTGCTATGGTGGGACTTGTTCCATGCTGGTTGGAGCTTGCTCCTTTACCCACGAGTCGCCCTGGTGGTTGAAACCGCTATACCCAGGAGTTGCCATGGTGGCAAATTGTTACATTGCACACGAGTTGGTGTGGTGGCAGTGATACCTTTAACCACGAGAACATATGATGGGAATTTTTCACATTAGCCACGGTTTCGAGTCATGGCAGTATCCCTTTTACCAACCAAATTGTGTACCATTACCATCAATATTTCCCACGAGAATACAATCTTTTGACATGGAATATGTCGTGGTTAAAAACAGAGAGTCCCCACCAATTAAAGTCATCATGGCAAATACAACTATTTGCGGCGAAGTATACGCCACGAGAGCCCCACGGGTAGAATTTGTGGGAAAAAAACATTAGCCACAAAACATGGATTTTTCCCCACGAATACCCTCCTTGGGGAAATGCCAAATTTCTTGTAGTGTTCACACTAAAGCGCAATATATTGAAAATTACAGGAAAATATTTTGAAAGGATGTTTAATAACATAATCTGGAAAATGGATAGATATGGGTATCATTTAGAATAGAGAAATAATTTAGCCACAAAAGGACTAACGTGACTTGATGCAGTATATTAAATTGTAAAATTATTTTTAATATAAAGTAGATCTAATAAATCATATAAACCTATGTCAGTTTCTGTGTTTATTTTTGTATAATATTTTTGTGTCTGTATATAGCAATTCTCAAAAAGAGAAATAATTTACTCATGAAAAGATCTTAAGTTCGTAATAAATTAGATTGTAAAATATTTTTATTATAATATATATTTTACGTATTATATAAAATTACGTTAATTTATGAATTTATTTTTAAAAAATATTTTTATAATTATTCAGTTCTCGTTTAAAAATGTGTGTAATAATTGGTCTTAGAAGTGTCAAAATGGTGGCAATTTGAAAAGTTAATTACCAAAGGACAGTACTTATCGTTTATCTTCTTTTTCAAATGGACATTCATATAAATTTGTGGTGGACTAGCTACTCTCAAAGCAATATATATCCAAAGTCGTAACTCCAAAGGTAATGGTGATTGGATATTGAATTAAGTTAAAACGAGTTAAATTTTTTATGAATAGTAGTGAGTTGAGATGATGAAGTATGTTTTATAACACTCACTTAAGATGAGTTTAAATATATTATGATATTAAGATAAATTTAAATGTATTTATGAAAAATTAAAAAAAATCACGTAACTCATGTATAAAAATGTGTTAAATTAAAAAATATTATAAATTTAATATATAAAAAGATTTTAAATTGAGATAAATTTAATAATTTAAATATTTAAATATTTAAATATTAGTCTCAATTTAAAATTATATTATATTAAATTAAATTAATCAATCTAAATCTCAAACGCCTTAACAAGGTAAGAAACGCTTTCTCGGCTCCGAGTAGGCGCGTGCAGAAAACGTATTATGGGCCTGATTGGTCCGATAGACCCGATTCAAGCCGTCCAATAAAATCAGATTGAAATTAGATGCGGGTTGGAGCCTCCGTACTTCTTTTCGAGTGACCATTAAGAAGGTAAGCATTGGAGGCTGCCTTTGAAGAATTTAATCGAGGTTGCCATTTTCTTTTATTTATTGATTTTAACACTGACTGAAATTTCGTTTTAAATACATGGGTAATGGGATGCATGTATCATGTATTTTCGTTTTAAATACCGGACAATTGAAGGGTTCATTTATAGAGTTTGGTTTTCAAACTAATCTCAATTCATCTCATCTAATTATTATAATTTTTTCAAATTTTAATATAAAATATAATAAACAATTCAACTTTTTTAAATCTTAAAATAATAATAATAATAGAGCCAGCCACATGCATATGCTAATGAAAAATGTCTAAATTTTTTTTTTTTTTTTGCCTTTCTCTTTCCCTAATGTCGTCAAATATAATATTATATTACTTTCAAGGTTAATTTGCAATTTTTAATCAAAATTAAATCAAGCTTAATTTTTTATTAGTACAAGAGTAATTCAGAAGTAATATATATGTTTTGAGTGGCACTACAATCACCGAGAATCCCACCGATGGATTCACTTGACAAGGCCGTTTTATCTTTTTTATTTATTTATTTATTTTCATATGTTTTTCTTTACATTTTTAAATTACAAAAAAAAAAACATCAATAAAGAACACTTACTTAATCACTAAATAAAAAAAAAATACTGTAAAAAAATTATCAGTACCCATTATGACGATTCTAAACATTTCTCGTGTGTTTTTTAAATTGCACGTTATCGGTAGACTTTTATACATTAGTGGGCCAAAAAAGTATTATATACATATATATATATATATATATATATATATATATATATATATATATATATATATATATATATAAGCTTGAAAGCAATTATCAATTGTGGTGTTAAAGGAAGGTTCTCGTGGAGTGTAAACGCACCAGGTGATCAGAAATTGATTGTAGTCCCGTTACGTTGTAAAGATTGGGACTGTTGGACGTGCATAAATCATATAATATTCTAGATCCGACGCCTTTTATTACGATTCCCATATTGTTAATTGGTAGAAGGCTTGAAATCACCTGATCAATCAATCACATCATTCATCCATTCAAATTACACATAAATTATATGATGAAATATATATATATAAAAGAACACCAAAGCACAAGCAAATTAAACAATATATATATATCTATAATTTATATATGTTTTACATTCATCTATGCGCGCATGAACTGTAGATGCATGCCCATCTTGCCAATTACAGATTCCTTCAAATTTCCCCACATATTTGCACCACGAAATTAATGACAGTTTTCTACAAATTCCATCACATATTTGCACCATAAATCGATGTAAAGCTTAAGAAAAACGAACGAACGAACGAACAAAAGAAAAAGAAAACCGAGAAAATCATATCAATTTGTCCAGACCGTGTTTAAATCTAGAGGTCGGGGTGGAGCCATTGTTCTTCTCTTCCACAGATTAATTTCTTTTCTTGGCTCCAAAGGCACTCCTCCACCTATCATCATAGGTGCAGAGAAAGGAATCATGACCTCCTCCTCTTCTTGATCACTCTCTTCTCGATCTCTCTCTTCATCCGAGTAATAGTTCCGGTGATCCCTATCTATTATTGTAATCTGATTAGCCGTCCAGTCAAAATCAGGCAACGAATTGCGTCTACTGGCGAACCGTTTCATTTGACTCAATGAAGGCACTCTATCTGAAGGAATCCCAGCTGGCTCCTCGGCAGCAGGAGAAATAACATCGGAGTTCCTCCCTGGTTTTGTTTTACCACTAAACATCCTCCTAATAGCCGAGGCATGCTTCTTCACGTCACGGCGATGAGGAGAAGAAGTACTCGACACAGCCTTCACCTGATCTTGAGGCGGCGGCGCGGCACGCTTAGCTTTCTTGATCTTTTTCTTGTGCTTGATCTGGCCCATGCATGAGACTTTAGGTGAAGTGGGTTCTTGTGTCTCATACATCCCCCCATTCCTGGGCTTTCTTCGAGCTTCATCCGGAATCATCGATATGATCGGACCCGAAAATCCTCTGCCGGCATGAGCTTTAAGCTTGGTCGTATTGATCTCCGATCTCTTGTCCCTACCAGGACTGAATGGAGGGTTTTGGAAGGAGACTGCCATTGCAGAGGCTGCTCTCGGAAGAAATTTCAAGATCTTGTTCTTCGGTTTACCTTGTTTCTCCATTGTACAGAAGATTGTGCGAATTTGATCAATTTCTTCAGCAATGATAAGTTCTATATATATATATATATATATGCAGAGACGATAATGTTACAATATAAGGGTTGCTGAGGTTGTGCTTTGACGCTGTCAAGAAGGGGCGAAGAGCGAGATGGTCAAAGTAGATGTTGTGACCGAGCAAGTTAAAGCCTTATCTACCCGTGCAGAATTTAATATTACAGCCTCCGGTGGGTGCATTCTTTACTCTTCTTGCAAACGACAAATTAAAGTCTCCATTTATTACAAGTTTGAGCAGAAGTATTATCTTTTGATATTCACGTTTTTTTAAGAGGGTAGTGCTCCTCAGCATACGGCCAAAGGTGGCCCAAGCATACTATTTTTTTTTTTTTTCTCCTTTTCACTTTTTCATTAGATTTATAACAGATTCGTATTCATATATATAAATCTACAAGTCAAACACAATTATAAAATAAAAAAATTTTAAAATTCGGTAAAATTCCTGTCTCGTTTGTTATTTAAAGGAGTGTTTTCGGATTGTGCAATATTTAAGAGTTGAGTAATTATTAGGTAGTTTAAGAATACCGACATGCCATGCTTTCAATATTCTATCGCAACATGTCATGCTATATTAATTGAAATTAATGTTTTTATACAAATTAATATTCACAGTGAGAAGAAATAGCATTAAAAAACTAATCACAACAAACTTCAACATAAAGAAACTAATTTTGCTTTACAATTATAATAATACAGTCTATCTAATCAAGAAAAAAGTTACTAAAATGTTTTTTTTTTTAATTTAAAATAATATATATATATATATATATATATTCGTAAATGATGATAACGTACTGTATTCCCATCTCTCTGCTATATCTTATTATCCTCAGTACTATATGTCCCCGTACGTGTTCTAACGACTGGGTAATTTTATTATGGACTGAGTATAGAATTTCTTGTTTTTATTTTATTAATTTTTTTTTTTTTTTCTGTTCAGCATAGACAAACCGCAAAAGCCTATGATTTAAAAAATCACATGCTACCGTTTGATTTTATCAGTTTATGACTCGTTAAGCTTGACCTAATCATTACTAATTAATTTATGTTTTTTTTAAAAAAAAAATCCCAAACCTCATGCGTTTCTAATGAAAGATAACGCGATTTACTGTCACATAGGGCGAAAATGTATTTTATATATATCTATACTTATATTATAAGCTAGAATCGATTAGTTACAGTAATGCTACAGTAATATACAGTAACTTTTCTTTTCCATTTTAATATTTTATATTTTGTATATATATATATATTTATATACTACATTTTAAAAGTAATTAGTCACTAATTAAAATGTATTATACCAATACATATAATTAAAAATAATAGACCGAATATAAATAAAAAAATTAGTATTTTTATAACTAAAATTAAGGGCTGCAAATTAATTACAGAGGAATCGGTGCAAATCATTTCTAACGTACTGATCTGGTAAATAAGATGGATTTTTGACGTGGGTTATAAATGCATGTGAGTTCTACCATTTATCAATGCTGTCATGGAATTTGGAATTACCTAGCTGGAGTTTACGAGGTAACCATTAATTTTTTTTCTACGCAAATTAATATACGAATTCAGAAAGTCTTTAGCATGGTGGATGCCAATGCGACAAAAAAATGATAGGTAAGGCATCGACACCGACGGTAGAGTAGGAAACATGGTCCAAAAAAATGATAGCTAGTTTTGTATCTTTTGACTTTTTATTGGTAGCTTGCATGCTAGCAAAGTTTATATATATATATATATATATATGAGAAATAATATTTATAATAGTAGATTCAAACGTGGCATATTTTAAAAAAAAAATTAATTAATATTAAATTTATATAAAAAATTTATATTTTAATCTTAATTTTTTTTTTAAAATTATGTGATATATATATACTTTACGATTATATATAATATTATTCAACGGTATAAGATTTTCTTATAACATTTGTCTGTATATTATCATTGATCACCAAGTTAATCATTTTCTTCACCGCCATATATATTCCAGCTCATGAGATAAATCGATAATTATGACCTTTTGGACCCAATAGTCATAGAATAAATCTTCCCATCACCCCAACACCCCAACACTCCACCCTTTTTTTATTTTTTAATATTTTTTTAATATTTTTTTTTGAATTTATTTTTTTTAAATTAATTTAATTATTTTATTTATTATTTATATATTAAATATTTGATAAAAAATAAAATAATAAAAATTAAAAAAAGAGTGGGGTGTTGAGATGTTGGGGTGTTGTGTAGCATAACCCGGACAAAATATACGGCTATATTTAATTATCTAACAGTTTGATGGAGATAATTACTAATACAGTTAGGATTGCTCAGACTTGATTTTCGACGAAGTCAAACATGTCATACAAATCACATGGCATATCCGTCATGACGTACGTGTTGTTTAAGTAACATACCTGCAACATGAAAAATACTGGTCAGAAATGAAGAATTTGTGCTTATGCCGGCAGAGATCAGAAACTGTCATGACATTGACAAAAATACTGAGCGGAAATTTCCGCCGTCTTTGAATAAACACCTTGATAATTTTTACGGGGTGTTCATCCGTATTCATATTCGGCCATAATCGAATTTGATCCGGATTTTAAAATCCAGACAGTTATATGTTCGGATTGAATTCGGATTTTGAAATTCAGACGGACAGTCATAATATATTTAAGATTAGCCAGATATTTGGATTGTTTTTTTTTTTCTTTTTTGATAAAAACTAGATCCAGATTATAATTGGAGTTAATCCAGATTTTATAATATTTTATTTTTAAAAAAATTATATAATTATATCATTTTTAAAAAAAAATATGATATTATGTTCAAAACTTCAAATTGCCTAGATTTAAAAAAAAAAATTAAACACTTTTAAAATGTTTTTTTAAATTGAAGAATAAAAAAAATACAAAATAGATAATATTGTTGTTACATCATAATGTAAAACATAAATTTACAAAAAAAAAAATTAATAACACATCACAACTAATTAAACTAATACAATGTCACTATTCTTAACCGATAAAAAAAAAATAATGTCACTACTTTTCACATCTTCAATCTAGAATTGGAGTAAGTTGCGCAAGGAAACTATTTTTATATAAATATATGACAACACATGTATTGATATGAGAAAATCAATATTGTGCAGTTTTACTAATAACATATATTACAAATAAATAGAACAATTAAAAATTGCAAATAATCAAACCAAGCCGATGGAAGAATTATTAGTATTCAAACTGCATCATTATGGAGATTTTCACTCCTTATTAGATGTAGCATGCACGGAGTATTAGAGATAAGCAAGAATGAA
Source organism: Carya illinoinensis (assembly GCF_018687715.1). Classification (NCBI taxonomy): domain Eukaryota; kingdom Viridiplantae; phylum Streptophyta; class Magnoliopsida; order Fagales; family Juglandaceae; genus Carya; species Carya illinoinensis. The sequence continues at coordinate 34,374,803 of NC_056758.1, forward strand.
AAGTAAGCACCTTCCCGTACCGGTAATCCTCTGGCATGACGATTGCTTCTATCTGACAACACAATCAAATTAAGAAAGTTTAGGTTATGTCAGACAAATGCTATATGTAAAAACAACCGGCACATTACTGCTTCTGAAAATATGCACATCAAGACGCTGTGTTCTTGCAAAATTTTGATAGGGGAGAATATACTCGAACTTGAAAGAAAAATATACTTCAAAAGAAATAAGAATAACATATAAAAATAAACATTTCAACCTAAGAAAAGAAAATATATAAAATGCACACTGCACAAGATTTTACATCTGGTATGATCCATCTAACAATCAAGCACCGAACCGAGTTACGGCCTTTTGATCTAATGATTAGAAATCTTGAAAAATATTATGATTTTATTGTATAATGCCCAATTTTGATCAACATAATAACACGTGAAGCAAATATAATTATTTTTTTGCATCGATGTCCATATATTAGTGGTCAAACAAACTCTTTGATTGCACAACAAAACCTTCAACTTTTCCTTTTCCTCTTTTTATAAATCAATACACTCTTTTTGAAATATGGTTCGGGATGACAGGTTGTGTTTAGGCTCTAAATAACCCAATAATTTAACAAATGCCGGATGCTCTATAACCTTGAATGACAATTCGTACTGGATAAACAAATTAGAAATCATCCCTTTTAATTTTTCACGATCATATTGTCCTAACATTTGAAGACTAGATCCTTTACCATCCATTATAACTCTAGTGTGTGATGATGATTTATTCTTCTCAAGATTTTTATCCTGTCTAATGGGAAATTCCGAACAACAATATCCTAGGTGGTACGACATTGATGAGGTACTATTTTATAATAGCATCCATAAATCTTGAAACAATAATTGCATTGAACTTTAGGTACAATAGGATCAACAAGTTCAATCTTTGTAAAATGATCTCATATATGAAATTAGTTGGTAGCCTTCTTGGCTCTTTTTAGATTTGGGGGAAGAGATGATGGCGGCATGGGATTTGGGATATTCATAGAGGAAGATACTAAAAGACTAGTGTCTTTTTTCATGTTTAATGAAATATGAGCTGAACTAAATCTACCAACACTATCACTAAAACTATATGCCTTCCATCTATTTTAAGCATAAGAAAAAAAAATATATAATAAATATTTATCAATTTAGAGCTTTAATAAATATTATACAAACTTTAGTTCAACAAATATATATGAATACAGAGAGCAAGGGAGCTAGCCACAAAATAGACATCATACTCTTGGTCCCCCGAGGTTCAAATATGTAGTTTTACCACCTTTAAGCTTTTGAGGTGAAATAATAAAATACCCCATTTGATTTGTCATTAAGACATATTAACTAATTTTAAATCTTTTAATCCTAATGCCATCAGTTTTGATAATTTTAATGGTTTCGTTAGTAAATGTATTCTGTAGCTAGGTACTTCTAACTCTCGTCCTATGCATTTGATTTTTATTTTTTTTAAAATGTATCCTTCGAAACTAGGCCTGGGTTCCAACTCCGACGGAGTCGGAGGAGTGCCTTCCGACCTCCGACTCCGACTAGAGTCGGAAGCAAAATTGAGCTCCGAGTCCGATCGGAGGTCGGAGTTCGGAATGCTGATTGGAACATCGATCGGAGCTTGGGCTGGGACTTCAACTTGAAATCTTTTCCCCATTTCCCTTACATTTCCAGAACTAATACTTCACCCATTCCATCTTTCACAGTCGAAATCAACCCCCCCACCTTTCGGATCAGTATAAAGTGATTTCCTTTCTTCATCAAATAGTAAATGCTTTTAATTTCTCTCTGTTTTATATTATCTAAAATTGTTGCCTGTTCTTTCGTCAGTTTTATCAAGAGACCACTTGGAAATTTCTCTCTTTCATCTGAAATTACCATCTAAATTTTGGTTGCAAATCAGGTTCGTTTTTGTCTGTTTCACGTGGTCTTTTTTTCAGTGCAGTATGTTTCTTTTAGGTGGTCTCTGTTTTGGTACTGTCTATTTCACTTAACGCAATAAAAAGCGCATTCATCCATAGATTCTAGTTTGAGAGATGAGAGAAGATTCAGAAGGGCGAAAAAAACCTCTGTTGTAGCCGTTTGACTTTGCCCCACCAAGAGAAAAAACAAGTGATGTGTTTGATGGGAGAAGACATATCCTCTAGTTCCAGCTGTTTGAAGAATGAACGGAAAAAGGAAAAAGCAAAAATGGGCCTGAGAGATGGGAGAAGATGTAGGGAGTTCAAAGGAAATCGTTATTTGTAAAGTTTTGCCCCTCGGTATCTTTTTATTTGCAAAAAAGTACAAAATGAAAGACTGTTACGTCAGCACGTACGACTTTGTGCGTTTTCTTTGTGTAGGTTTAGCATTTCTCTTTTGCTTTATTGATTTTATTCTAAAAAATCATTTATTCACTCGTTGGGGGGGCTCGAACTCCAGTCATGGAGTTTAATAAAAACGGTGATGACCATTAGGCCAATGAAATATCCTTTTTATATATTGTAATATTAAATATATTAAGTATATCTATTGGAGTTCGGAGTAACTTTGAACTCTGACTCCGACTCCGAACTCCGAACTCCGAAAATATTTTCGAAACTACTCCGATTCTGACTCCGATTTCCGAACACTCCGACTTTGTCGGAATCGAAATCGAAGCGAAACTCGGATGGAATCGAAATAATCAAAAATTTGCACAGCCCTATTGGAAACCACAATTCTTCAAACAATGTCTGGTTTGATTCCTCAACTAATCAGATTGCAATCTTCACCAGTAAACGCATAAGTTCAGATCTCATCAAATATAACTCCATTATTGTATAAATTATATTAATATAAGAGTACTGTATATATGTATATATCATAATTAAATACAAATCAAATCTATATTGCCTATAGCTAGTCTTTAATTATTTCCCAAGTGCATGCATGTGCAATACTACCGTCATCTTGCATCTCTACCGAATTAAAATGACTTGCATGAAAGACCTTGCTCTAGTATGCATATAATATATGACTAAAATTAAATGTACTAATCTCAGAAAACAATATGTTAATTTGAGGATATCGATCTGCTTGAATCTTTGTAACTAGTGTCATTAAATATATTCTGCTTTCATTTTATATATGGGATCAGGAACCTCAAGAATAACATCTAAAAAAAGGGTTATGAAAAATGTAGGTTTGGGATGTCCTCAGTAAGAGTGAACAAGTTGCAGCAAGGGTTGTGGTGGAGGCAGCTACCACTGCATGGAAAAAGAAGCCCCCTACTGCAAAAGTAGATGACTTTAGTGTGGTTTACCTCTTTTTGCAGAAGAAACATCATATTTTGGCAGTGGACACTTGAGCTACAAACCTTTTCTTGATGAAATTTAGAGTTATTTATGTTTGACACCATGTATTTATTAAGGTTTGGAATCCTCAAATCCATGTAAGCACTGGTTAAACAGCAAGTCTGGTGGAAAATATATACCCGTAGCAATTGCTTTCAACAATGTAACTACTAAGTTTATGATATTGTTAATAGGGAAATGCTTATCTCATCGAGAATAGACACCAAGAAACTACTGACGATGGTTTGTTTTGGAAAATACACCAAATTTAATGATGGGTGTGGGTGTGAGACCAAAAGCAGAAAAAAGCATAATATAAACCACAAAATACTAAACCTAGAACATCAAACACAAATTCAAACAGATTCAAGCGAAAATCAAATACAAATTCAAACAGACCCAAGCGAAAATCAAACACAAATAAAAAAAAAAAGAATCCAACTAAACAGAGAGAGAGAGAGAGAGATTAACCTATCGTAGGTTTCACAATCGCAATCACACAGCTAGGGTTTTAGATTCAAGAAACTTGAGAGTTGAGAGACGAGAGACAAAAGTTTTAGAGAAGACTAATCGACTAAAGACGATTTGAAAGACTTGAAAGTTGAGAGACGAGCGACAAGAGATGAGAGAGAGAGTTGAGAGACACTAAGACTGAAGAAATTAGGGGGATTCGAGAGACAGTGATAGTCGACAGAGGAAATCAATTTTGCAAAGGTGTCGTTTTCAAAACCAAAAAAAAAAAAGTGTATAACCCGGTTACGGATAACTGAGTTAGAAAACCAGATCCAGATTTTCCTCAACCGTTCGGATTCATTCAGATTCTGAATTTCCAGGCCGGATCAGAAAAAATCTAGTTCGGATGAGCACCCTTACAACCGTTACATAATTTGTAGAACTTATGTTATATAATAATAAAGTAATAATTTGTCGATTGTAACACTTCTATAAAAATTCATGTCCATGTTATTAGTCATAAGAAAACTCTTTGATAATATTGTTGTGGACATATTTTCTAACACTGACACTGGTTTTCAATAACCTGCAATTAAAAATAAGAGGGGTCAGGTGTGTCCAGAGACACTTCTAATTCTTAAGTCAGTATATATATATTATGAGGAGCATTTTAAGTATATAAAACTCAAAAGTTACTGTAAGTATGTTCCTTTGATCTTTATTTATACAAGCTGGTGAGGGGTGAGAGAGGATTGATTTTCTCTAATCTTCGGTAAGATCCAGCTTGTTAGGACTCTAAATTGGACGTTATGTCAGGAGTTTTAATACCCAAGCACGTTATGTCAGGAGCATTGCAAGTGTTATTTTCTAACACTGACACTGATTTTCAATAACATGCAATCAAAAGTGAGAGGGGTCAGACGTGTCTAGAGACACTTCTTTTTTTTTTTTGAGAAAAAAAAATCAAAAAAAAGTTACTGTAAATATGTTCTTTGATCTTTATTTATACAAGCTGGTGGGGGGTGAGAGAGGCTTGATTTTCGCTAATCTTCAGTAAGATCCAGCTTGTTAGGACTCTAAATCGGACGTTATGTCAGTCGTTTTAATACCCAAACACGTATTGCAAGTGTGTATTACTTCTAATTAATTAATAATTAATGACGATTAAAATTGAATTTCGTACTAGCGCATTGTGGTTGGTAGCCCCTTCTTTGTGGATTGCAGGCCTTGGGCTCTCTACCATGCGGGCCCTTCGCAATTGTGATTTCGGCCCATTCTTCATGAGGGTCTATTCGTCCCTACAAATACTTCCAAGATTTTTATTGTTCTAATTCATGAATGGGAAGGGATTGTTCTTTGTTATAGAATTAGATTGTTCATGTTTAGGGGTGAGGAAGGTGTATTTCCTCATGCCATGTGATGATAAATTTTCTTCAGGATATATAGGTGGCCCTCAAACAGACAACAAATTAAAATTCAAGGTATTTAAAAAAAGAAAAATGAGAAAGATGGATATGATCTTAAGTATCATGCAGGGGGACCCCAAAACAAATGGAAAAGATCTAATTTTTTAATATTTTATTTATTTAGTTGTTCGGTAGGAGCTTATCAACATATATGTACATGATTCGTGGGTCATATATATTTGAATAATATTGCCAGCAATTGTTTTATTTTTTCTTCTTCAACATGATTAACATAATTACATAATACATTTATGGATCACATGGGAAACTTCAGAATTTATAACGCGGGGTACCCTCCAGGCTCCAACGTTCCCCTGATCACTAAGAACCATTTTTTTCCTTAAAATATGAAATTTTCTTCAACCCATTCCCATCCCATTCCATATCAACTGTCCACGCATACGTGTTGCACTTAGGGACTCGGTACAATTGATGGCACACCGACACACCATCTTTTTGTGTTTGGAGAATTTATTGTTTTCAATGTTTTTGGTCAAGACTCGAGCAGAAGTACCGTATGGATCTCAATGCCGAATAGCTACGTACCATTAATATATGCATCATTTTTCTTAATTAATTAATTACCAACCAGATTTCCGGATTTTACTTTGACAAAGCACTTGGTCACCGAAATGGGAGTTAATGTTAGTTATTAATTCAATTTAATCTAATTTTAAATTAAATTTAATATTTAAATATTTTATTTTTAAATTATTAAATTCATCTCAACTCAAAACTTTTTTATAAATATAATTATAATTTTTTTTAACTTTCTATAAATACATTTAAACTTATCTTAATATTTAAATATATATAAACTCATTTTAGGTAGACTTTACAAAATTCACTTTATTATCTCAACTCATTACTATTCATAAATAATTCAACTCATTTTAACTCAATATCTAAATGAGACCTTAATATTTTAAGTCTTTTTTAATAAATAAATAAATTAGTCTAACAAAATCATAATAGGCTATAACATAAATAATGTTGGCCGAAATGAACGGAACACATGAAGATAATATACAATTTGGAGCAAAACATTATATAGTTGCGCGCACCGATATACCTACTAGAGTTGCATGATATTTTGAAACGAAAAATAATATTTATAATCGTAAAATAACGTATAATATTTTGTTTGAAATTAAATAATATAATTATTGTTGAAATATATACATGTATAATAGTTTTTTTAATTAAATTATATTATTTTCATAAGTTATTTTATAAAGATATTCATCGTTTAAAATATAATTTTGTAAAATATTGTGAGAAGTGTAGTAGTGTGTTTTTCATTTTCCATCCAACAATTTGCGCCACAAACAGTACTAGCGTATCTCCGAGTCATGTTAAAATATGGACTAATCTTTTTATTCTATGCAACTTTTGTTTGCCAATTCCACACGTGATGTCACGCTGTTTTTTCTTTTTTTTTTACTTTTTTTTTCAATATTAAGTTCGGGCACAAGGTCACTCAAATTCTATTAATGTTGTTTCCAAAATATAAAATTCAATGGATTTCAATTATTTATAGTTTCTACTCCAATTCTAAGAATTACAAGAAGTTCAGTGAATATGTTATGAGAATATGAAAAGCTTGATGAATAATACAATCATTAGTATTATTGTTTCATTCAATCTCGAGCAGTAGTTCAGTTAGTCAGATTTTAAGTTTACTTCTTAATGATTATTATTTTGAATCCCTTCAAGACTATTAGAGATTTACCTGGCCGTTAATTTCAGAATCCTGTGAAATTAGTCAAAATATATGCAAGCTGGCCAGACACCCACATATATAAAAAGAAAAATAAAAATAAAAGAAAGTAATATTGTTTCATTCATATGATGTTCTTATGAAGTGGAATCATAATTTCTAAACCAATCAATCCAAAAATATTATTCATCAGAAAAAGAAAATAAGTAAATATATCTCTAAAATTCTTTTCGATTAAATAGGTTTTAGTTTTACAAACCAATAAAAAAAAAATAAAAAAAGAGGTCCCCATACCCTTAGAGGCGCCTGCGGGAAATATTTCTAGCAGTGTAAGTGTGACCACTCCCAATTACGTTTAGAGAAATGATAGTTGTAGTTATAAGTGTTTAAATATCGTGTAATTATTTTTAAAAAAATAAATAAATATAGAATTTATATAAAAAGAAATGAGTTTTTTAATAATAGACTATATATTTTTTTTAAAGTGACCGTACAAAAATTATACAATACACTTTATGACTATATATAACATTTACAGAGAAGTATATAATCGTTATTTCTATGCTAATACTATTGTCCCGACAAAATGATGAAATTATTATTTTTTTAAAAATAACCATTTTATATTCGAGTTTCTTTATGTTAATTAAATTTGAAATTGCTCATACAATATTTATCGTTACTTATACGAGTATTTAGACTGATATTAAAGTTTTAATTAATATTTTAGGAACAGTTCATGTATTAATATTTTCTAAACGCTAGACTATCAAATTCAGGTAAATTTCTGGAAAATCTTAATCCCAAAACAACTGAATTAATACTTACTATCGATTCAAGTGGTTAGATAGAAGCTTATCTAGTAGGCATTAGAAGGTACACTAGTAGGTTTACCATTCTCATAAAGTTATAAACACTGAAAAATTCCCTCTAAAATATTTTCGGATGAATTTAAAATCTTTCTAATTTGAACATTTTATAAAATAATTTATAATATTAATATCGTTTTAAGGAAAAAGTTTTGAATTAAAATGGGTATCGCTTTTCATTACAATTCATTTGATGCGTTGACGTGGCAGAATTTGCTTCTCTGTGGCTTGGTGGCTCTAAGCACGGGCACATTTCTATCATCAGGGGCTGAAGTATTTCTCTTCGAGAAATTCCCAAACGAGACTGGTCTTCACTCCGCATGCTTGTTGAAACCCTAACTTCAGCTTGGCTAGACGCCCATTCTCTTTGCCCAAAGGTATGCTAATTTCTTTACCTCTTTTATTCAATTTATTCACCCTACTGTTAAATCAATGCAAAAACCCTAGCTATTTGCTTCTGGAAATTTCCTTCGTCATATATTTACATGAAGTTTTTTTATCGGATTAATATATATAGCTAAGAGTAGTTGCACATTATAGTTGTAGTTTTGTGCGTTTTGATTAGTCTTCCAGGTTGATCTTTTTGAAATGTAGCTCCCTTTGTTGAAATTGAACTGGCTGTTGTGGATTCCGCGCAGTAGCCGCTTCTGCCAATGCTTAGAATTTCTTCGTAGTTCGGTGACATCGATTCAAGTTCTTACAGTTTGTGCGGGGCCCCAGTGTTTGGGTTTAAAATTTGGAATATCTAAAATAGGGCTGTCTTGTCAGCCGCTCCAAAATGTAATGTACTGTACTGTAATCTAGTTCGTATGAAGTTTGTGATGTATTATTCTCTCATGTGCATGAGTGCATGCTAAATTTATATGGTGCATGGTATATAAGTAGTGAGTTGACGGTATATAGAGCAATGCACTAGGAGTAATTAATTAACCCGATGATTATGTATTTTTGAGTTTTTTCAACTTGATTAGTAAGGTGATCTTAGATGATGTGTGAATAGTAGTGAAAAAGTGGTGAAAAAGTAATGATAAACTATTGAATAGTAGTGGAGTGATCACAGCCTTAAGATCTATTTGTCTTTAAAAATTATTCTTTGAATGGTTTTTTCTTGGGTTGCTTTGATGATTTGGTCACATTTTGCTCCTTGGACACATTTTGACGTGGGAGTGTGGTGTGGAGGAAGAGAATCAGTCATGGTTCTCTCCTTTGATTTGCAGGACTTCATTATTCGTGCTCGAGTGCTGAAGCTTTACAGGAATGCGCTCCGGACTGCTCAGAGAGCCCCTACTCATGCTAGAGGTGAAATGATGCACTTGAGAATATTCTTTTTGTAAGTAATAGGATAAGAATAATGTTTCTAGAGGAAGTTACTGAGGAGGACAGACTTCAGTTAGTATGGAGCAATTTGGTTCTTTGTGGCTGCCAAGGCTTGAAGCTGTTCAAATGATTGCTTTTGTGGGTTGGTTGAGAGCTTGCGTTTCCTAGTTGTAAGCATTATATTTTTCTGGTGTTCTGTTTCCTCAGAAGAATTTCATCCACTGAAGTCTTCCTTTACAACTTCGAAGCGCCCTTGTTTATTGGAAGGTTTTCACTTTTACGTGTGCTTGGACATAGCAACATAATGTACGGATTCCTGTTATACCATATTGCTTCTGTCAGACCAAATTGCTCGGTACTTTGAAACCTGGGCTGACCAAAACACCAAATTGCTCCGTACTTTCTGCAGAACACCAATAATACCAAATGGTAGTCTGATAAAGCTCCGTGCCAGCATTGACTGGAGTAGGTTTCAGTTAGTTACTAACGCAGCTCGTCAAATTTCTGTGCCAATCTGGTATGTTCTCGTACAAAGATACTTAGGTAACATTTGTCTGTGACTTTTCCTTCCAGTAAGACCCAGGAAATATTTGTATAGATTAATTTTTAATCTCCTATTGTTTTGGAAACCCAAAGCTCGAGACAAACCATTGCAACGACAACTATTTCTCTTGCCTCCTGCATATGTTTAGATTGAGTTCATTACTATGAAGCTGTTTCCTGGCAAGAGTCCCTGATAAGAAGCAGGTGTTTAAGCTGCTAAGCTAGGAAGAACTTCCATGCGAGGTTCCAGCTAGACCACAGAACTCTGCTATATGGTCATTTCCTTTTGAATTAATAAGTATTCATTAAGTTATAATCCTGGTAAAATAAACATTTTTGAAGACTTCCTATCCAGTTGATTTGAATTCCTCTTAGTTTTCAGATTTTTGTTAGATATTTTTTGGACTCAGCATCAAACTCATTATCCCATGTTAACATCATTCAAATATTGTATGCTTTTCCATAATAATTGGATGAATGCAAATCCGATGGAACTGACCAAAATTCAATGGGTCTTTCAGCTGAATTAAGACAGACAATTAGACAGGAGATGGAGATTAACCGGAACTGCAATGATAAGCAAAGGATTCGTTTTCTGATTAGTGAAGGATTGGAGAGATTGAAAAGTCTCGATGAGATGCTTGACATGCAAGGCCACTGATAGCGGAGTTGACGCTCGTAGAATTTTTTGGATGTCTTCCTCTTCCAAAGGACTGACGGTTGGAGTGATTGCAATGTAATGTACTTTCCCATGTACATTGCAACCCGGAAATGGTTTTTGTATTTTATTTTTATTATTGAGCTGTCGTCTATTTGCTCGACAATAAAACATGTACTGTGTGGACATTTCAATGACATCTGCCCATGCTGGGAGTATACTGGTTGGAGGCTTTGGGTTTCATATGTCCACAATTACAATTTTGGGACATATTATGTGCATCCATATTCACTTGGCTAAGAACGGGTGAGCAAGTTCAATTTCAGTCAAATTTGGTACTTTTATTTGAAAAAACTATGATTTGTTATACATGCTGATGCTTCGGATGAAGCAGACATTTCAGAGATATCGTAAAACATTGTTTGACACACAGTGCTCTTATTGTACTCTTGTTGTCTTAAACTTCTGCAGTAAGGGTGCAAACTGCAAAGCAATGCCCTTCCGTTCCTACTAAGCTGGATTCTTTCTTTTTTCATGTTATCATATGATCAAAAGGGAAAAATGAAACACGAAGAATGTGACCTTAAATTTTTCTGCTTTTGAATAGTGAAAAGTGTTAATGGAGGAACCATTGACCCTGGTGGCTCATTTGAGAGCTTGGGTTGCCGTTCTTTGATGGTACTAACAGCACCTGAAAGCTATTCATTTACGTTGCGTTCTATTCAACCAGAAACTCATCCGCTCAAGTACACAAAGGTTGAAATTATCCAATCAATCATCTTTGTTCAAGGCTTTACAGGAAATTTCACAACGACATGAACTTTTTCATCCGGAAAGCAGTAACCAAGTTGAAACAATGATTTTGAAATCTGACGATCAAGTTGAACCTAGTTGAGACAGTCAATCCCATGTTTTCACAAACTACTAGCTGTGATATCTATTATAATAAAAATAAAAAAGTTCAAACACACATACTTTGCTAGCTGGTGTGGTGTTAGAAACTTAGGAATCCGCAGAATATTTAGTGTATCAATAAAAAGGTTTGCAAATGAAGTTTTTCTGTCACAATGGTCCGACATACAAGTTTCAAGCACATGAATACCAGCATTACAAAAACAATTACAACATAATCCGAGTCAAAAATAATCGCGAGAGAATGAGAGATCAAGGACCACCTAATTCGGCTCATAGGTGCAAAAGAAAGCTGCTTGCCTGCCTACTTTTTTTTTTTATAGGTGCCTGCCTACTTCTACAAAGGGCGCGAAGCAAATCCCCTATCCACCATCTTCTCCACTAACTCCTCGTGCTTCTTTAACTGCCCTGCATTCCTTAGTTGCTGAAGAACCAACTCATAATCATGTGTGCTGGGTTTTAAACACTTCTCTTCAATCATCTCCCTGAAAAACTTGTAGGCATTGTTCCAATGCCCCATCCCACAATACATCGAGATTAAAACCCGGTAAGTATTCACATTAGGCTCGATATCATTCTCATCCATTTCCTTCTTAAGCTTGAGAACCATATCGGTTGATTTCGAGTCCGCAAACATCCGCATCAATATATTGTAGGTCACCGTGTTTGGCCTACAGTTCGCTTCCTTCATCTTAGCATACATTCGATGAGCACCATTCACATCCCGTAACTTCACAATGGACCTAAATATCAAATTAAAAGTTGAGGCGTTCGGGCTACACCCTTTCTTAATCATCAAATTCAGCACCTTAATTGCTTCCTCAAGATTATCATCCCGGCAATGTGTCTCTATAAGAAAATTATACGTAATCATGTCAGCGGGGCATCCGAGCCTCTTCATCTGATTATACACTTGCAAGACCTTTTCAGTCCGCCCGGCCTTCACATGAACCCGCATTAGGTTATTGAAAGTTATGGAATTCGGGCTACATCCCGTATCAATCATTTCGGCAAACACATCGTAGGCACGCGTAACTTGCCCGCACCTACACAACGCGTCGATCACAATACTGTAAGTGTACACATTGGGCTTAATCTCTGCCATCTTCATTTCCCCAAACACCCTCTCGGCCTCCGAAATATTACCCGCCCGACACCACCCGTGAACCAAGCTCGTATACACAACAACATCGGGTTCAAACCTATCCTTCAAGCTATCAAAGAATGTCTGAGCCTCCTCTGCCCTTCTTTTCTTACACAAAATACCAATCACGATCGAAAACGCAATCTTATCGGGCTTACAACCATACTCCTCCATTCGATTAAACGCGTGCACCGCCTCCGCTGCCAGACCGGCCCGAACGTACCGGCGAACAAGGATAGAGAATGTCTCGATGGTGATTTCCACGTTCCTAGCTTTCATGGAATCAATCACGTGCCAGGCCAAGTCAAACTGGCGAACCTTCCCGGCAAGGTCGACCATCTCGTTGTAGTGCTCGGCGGGGAAGTGGACGGCCAATTCCTCGCGAGCAGTGGCCCAGTTGAAGAACGCCAGGGCTTGGAGGAAGGGGATGCCGTGGCGGACCCCACCGCATTTCTCAATGACGCGGCGGACGATGGAGGGGGTGACTGAATGGACGGTGGAGATGTGGGAGAAGTCGTGGGATAATGTGGGAATGGTGAAATTAGGGTTAGGCGGAGTGGGGTTAGGGTGAGGGTTGGGGTTTTTGCGGTGGTGGTCTTTGATTAGGGCGTGGAGTTTGTCGGCAATAAGGGTTTCTTCGGGGGTTAAGCATTTAGTGATAGGGGCAGTTTTGGAATGATTTTCTGCATCATCCTCTTCCTCTTGAAGGCGTGCTTCGGAGGTTGAAGAAGAAAATGAATAGGCTTTGATTTTGAGTACACCCTGAGAAATATAGTTGTTGGGTAAACGTAGCTTTGATTTCATTAAAGCCATTGAATAGCTTCGTTTAAGAGGGTTCGTCTCTCCAAAGACTTCCTCACGCTGCGCGACTGACGAATGGGAGGGACTAGGGAGCGCAATTGCAACTGCAGTCTGCACTGACTGGGGAGGGAACAGAACAGCGAAGAGGTCAGATTCACCTTCAACACGACGCCGTTTGCGTTTTAATGTTTAATTAAGTACGAATTTTAAGGTGAGATGAGATAATTATTTTATTTTATTTTATTTTTTTTATGACAGATTTTTTATGATAGAAAAGAAATAATTTTATATGGAAGTTGAATAAAATATTATTATAATATTATTTTTTAGTATTATTATTATTTTAAAATTAAAAAAATTAAATGATTTATTATATTTTATATAAAAATTTTAAAAAATTATAATAATAAAATAAGAAGAAATAAAACTTTTTTACCATCAAATCGGGCCTTAGAGAAACCAATGAAACGTTGTTGTGGAGTCTGGACTTGGTTCAATGAAACTTTGGCTGGGTTGGGTTAATATAGAAGGCTTGAACATCAATGGTGCGCAGATTGTGTTAAACAAATGTGTTAAATAGATTTTTTCTTTATAAATTTCAATAATTTAGGAATTCAACCTAAAGTTTCACCTTTCTCTTCAAATATATTCTAATAATTATTTATTATTCATTTATTTATCTAATTATTCTTTCTTTGTATTTTTAAATAATTTATTTACATATATCATAAACTCCACATTTCATTGTTCTTCACCGATCAAACAATTACAATCTGAAAATGACTATACCGTATTATTTAAAAAAACCTTTCAGAGAGCTATATTAAAGTACAATTATACATCATACCTTTAAGATAGATTAAAGAAATTTATATAATTTTCTATCGTTTGATAGCTACCTAGTAACTCGTTGATAACCTCTCTTTTCTACCTTTCGATAATCAAGTAGAAAAAATAATATATATATTTTTAAAAAAAGTAATGCTGTTATGTAGTTGGTTGAAATTATATTATAAAATGAAGGGTAGTAAATCTAGAATATGAGTATGCAATCTGTTGGGATTTAATTTTCGAAGAGTTTTATTCAAAGATAGAGAATGAATATGGGCATCGGGAAGTTGCCGTGAATGTTACAAGTTTTATACAGAATTAACTGCTCCCCCTTGAACACTCTCTGTAGTCCGTCATTCGACTTGAGGGACCGCCGCCCTGGCCGAAAAAAGGTTAAATATAAGTAACATATAATTGGGTAGCCAAAACTCTGTGGTCGCATGCGAAAAAATTATAGAAAAATAATATTTATAATTATAGAATGTGCAAGTCTCATATTTTTTTTTTAAAAAATGAGTAAATATGAGACCTGTATAAAATAATTAATATTTTAACAATAGACTTATGAACTCTTTTTCCTAAGGAATACGTGATGTTTACACAATTTGTTAAGGACGTGTCTCACTACAGCTTATACGACCGTTTATCTGTAAATATTAAGAAAATTCTAGCGTGATATATTTGAGAATACTCCGATGCTTAAATTAGTTCAATGCATCTCTTAAGTAATTCAGAATTCAAAAGATCATTTATTTTTAGAATTACCTAGTATATATAGAGAATGCATGTTGGATTAGATCACCATTATATGAGATTACTTTCATGTAATGTTTATCCTATGATGTGTTTATCCTGTGTTATGTTTATCGACTTAGATCATCTCTACGTAACTGAAATGGTTACATACGTGCATGAGACTTGCTTCTTCCTAAATAAAGGGGTATGTAGTGTGTAGATCCCTTGTTAGGCCTTTCAATTTGAGCCTGTTTATAGAGGACTTTCATACTAGACTTAAATAAAAAATGGGCCCTCCACAATTCATAAATGTATATAACATTCATAAATGTATATATCATTATTCAATACGAAGGTTACAGATTGAAGGTAAAATACTATAGACAGTCCAAATAATTATTGATGGCAGATGAGTTCGAATAATTCTGTCACATAAACCAATTTGAAACCGAAAACAACTCCAATTCTACTTCCCGCACATGTATTTAATTCCCTGCCACCACGTTCCCATATATGGTAATTAAAGTTGGTTCGAGTAATATCACTCCGAAATTGTGAGCACCTATTTTCTCTAAATTATATGTAGCTAGTTACGAAAATCACTTGGGGGGAAAAGCCAGCCAAGCAACTATACATGGCATGATTACAACGGTAAAGAAATAAATATATTTTTAAATAACACAACAAAATTACGTGGCTCTTTCCCATGATTATGGTTTCCATATTTGGTGTTTCCTTTCCCTAATTGGAAAAGGTAATGCAAGAATCTTAATTGAGGGCTTAAGTCATTGATTCTATTATTTCTTCAACAGTTGAGCATCTGTCTCTACTTCTCTTTGTGCACGTTGAAGATGGATAGTGCGAAGCAATCGAGGCTAATGCCGTTGACGGATCTGATGCCACTGCAACCATGGAAGACGCCGGCGCCACTGTTCCCTGAGAATTACCAAAATAGGCAGTATATTAAGCTTAAGAAGCCGGTGGTTAGAGACGGAAACAAGGTTTTTTGGCAACCCGAGACATTAGTGAAGAGAGATGATGAGGACGAGTACTTGGATGTTGAAATACCATACGAAGGAGTCTTTGAATTCTTCGACAAGTGTATAATCAAGCGTATTAGAGTATGGGTTGACAAGATATATAATTGGTGAGGTTTTTAGCATACCAAGGTCTGAGAGTTTTAGAACATGAATAGTAGTCCTCATCCTCTCCCGTCTTTGCAGTTGTCTTCCGGAATTTTCTTTGCTGATTAAGAAAATCTGGGAGTATGTACAGTTTTTGATTGGCTAATTCTTCGCATACCAATTTGATGAATGAAAATACATTTTTTTTTTCTGCTCTCTCTCTCTCTCTTCTAAAAATTTATTATAAATTATTCCTAAATATTACTTAAATATAAATACATTTTAATTTCACATTTTTAACTATTTTATTTAACCGAGATCTAATAATTCTAATTTTTTCAAACTTTTAAATAAAACACAAAAAATACTATTTTTTCAAATTTTAAAATAAAAATTATATTCAGAAGTGTATAAAACCACCGCCGGTTCCGACTATGACTCCTATATGTAAACTAAATATATTTAAAATTGTAATATAAGTGTTAGCTGTCTGGGTGGCCTAATGGTTGAGAGAGTGTTTTGCAAATAGTCAATCCTACATTTGAGCCCCCATACAGATCGATTTACCCTAAAATGGTTTATTACGTTGACTGCGGCCTACCTCTCCACTTCCTCCACCACTTGCTCCTCCATGGCTCTATATCACAGTCTCAAGTTCTCAACCCCCAACTAGACTCTCCCTCTCCGTAAAACCCTTTTTTCTCTACCCTCAATCTTAAATTGTCTTTCTCTACTGTCATGGTTGAGCTTTTCGACCGTTTCCTTGAGCACGAAGCACCACAATCTCGTGCTTTGTTGCACCAAAGTAAACTACAATAATCAATGTTATTGTGATTTTTTTTTTCTCTTTTTTGATTAAGATTGTGGGTTTGGTTGCTGATCAGTGAATGTTTGGCGGCTTCTTGGAATTTCGGATGAATATTTGGAAGAATTTGACTCTCTCTCTCTCTGTGGCTCCAACATTCCAATCAAGGCCTCTATCTTTTTCTGTCACCAAATATAAATATTGTTTCAGCTACAGGTACCTATATAGTTAGACTCCGCAAGCTTTAATTAGACTCAAAAAGTACATAAAAATTAATAAAATGATGCCCCCTTTATATGGTCTGATGGGACCGATTCGAATCTTTTTAACGGAGGTGAACAAGGATAGTATTGAATTCCTTTTGGGTAGGCCCCTAATTATTTGTCCATGGACTTGTAAACACTTCCTTGGTTTGGTCACAAAACACGTCATTTCGACGCGGTTGAATTCTAAGCAACACGAGAATCATACAGTATTAAATATTATTAGGAGATCACACCATATTAATTATTTCATTTAAAAGATTACGCCGCATTAAATAAAGCCTAATAGAAGGGATTCTAGAAGGGCATCCGTATTTATTCAACTTTTTTTTTTTTCTATTTATCCAAAATCCCATAAAACATATTAACTTTAAATTTTTTACTACTATTCACTAATAATCTAATATCATTACTAGGCCTAAAGCTCTACATGCCAACTAAGGTTGTAGATTTGGACATTATTTTTTTGGTCCAGTTCGAACCTGGATATCTAGGTGAATCTAGATAGTTATCTACCCGTATTGAACCTGGCGGGTATAGGTACAGAAACCGGATTGGGTATGCGACACCCGATATCCGCATCATGCTTTTTCTATAGAAACGTCATTTTGTAATGAAATTACACACCCATGTCATTCATCTCTCTCTCTCTCTCTCTCTCTCTCTCTCTCTCTCTCTCTCTCTCTCTCTCTCTCTGGTGTTGCCAAAACCCTAACTCAAACTTTTGAGCTGATGTCGTCACCGATTTCCTTCTACGACTTATGTAGAGTGTAAGGGTGAAAACCAATAGTCTTAGTGTTGTTTTGGTCCAAAATTGAAACTGCACTGATAAGGAAATTATCTGATTATCTTGATCGAAATCGGCCAGTGAATGGGAAGAAAACTGTCGACATCGGTCTCAGTTTTCTTTCGATCGGTTCACTAGCATGATCGGTGGCGCGATGAGAGAGAGAGAGTGAAGAGTGAGAAAGTAAGAGAGAAATGAGATCGGGAGGGAGAAGAAGAGGAGGGGAGGGGTTTATTCGAACCCTAATTCCAAACGACGCCGTTTGATTAATTAAACTAAACAACATTGTTTTAATTAAAATACAAATATATATATATATATATATATATATATATAAATAGTATAACGGTTGGTTCACCAATTTGAACTTGATTCATATCGAGACCAAACCGGACCGGCGTCGGTTCTTCAAATTGCCACCACATCCAGACCGGTTTTACACTAGCTTCTGCCAGTTTCAGTTGATCCCGATCGGTTTACGACTTCTTGTACAGCCCTAGTAGAGCGCCCAAACACTTTTTAGGCCAACTCATTTCTGTTATCCATCGGTCCAATGCACTGGCCTAATCCCATAGAGGGAAAAGCCAAAATAATGTAGTTGTCCTGTTGTTGTTCGCCACCTTGACTCATTCCCTTAATCCCCTCTCTTCCCGGCATCGTCCCACACAATGTTATGAGCTGGGTGAAGGAATCTGTGGGTTATCACGTAGGCCAAGTAGGCATAGGGATTCATTTAATTGTTATGGGCACTATTGTCCATTTGAATGTTTGGAATGTTATTTTATGTTGAAGTGGGTCTTGGGCCATTGTGCCTATGTTGCCGTATACTTGGGGAGTTTGTTGCCTTTGTTTATCTATTTAATGAAACGTGGAATCTAATAAAATATATCTTTTGGTTCATTTATTTCGTGTGAATATGGAGGTCTGCTGGCTCCTTGAATTGCCAATAAATTATATGTTATATAATTACTTAGTTCGTAATAAGTGGTCTTAGAGTCATGTTCTTATACAATGGTAGAGGGTACTCGTCATAATCAATTTGCTGATGTATTGTCTACTTTGAAAGGCAAGACAACTCAATTGAGAGAAAAATGGAAGCGGCACTGGCAATTGCTAGAGACGATACTGAAGCATATTAATAAATTGGCAGCAAACTACGATCAATTGTTTGTTACAACAAGGGCTAATAATTCAAGTGAGAGCTCCTTAAGTCCTTTAAACCGGTGATGAAAATTAGTGGTGATCCGTTGTTTGATGGAAATGCAAGAATTCAAGTTCGGATTAAGCTGGATTTTCCAATGTTTGATGGTTTGGGACACATGGAATGGATTCTCATTGCTCAACAATTTTATGCTTATTGTGATACTCTGGAAGAACACAAATTGAAAATTGCTTCATTCCATATAAAAGGTAAGTCTCTCTCATGGTATTGTTGGTTGATGAATTTCAACCTAATTCATTCCTGCATGTGAGGAATTTGTGGTGACACTCAAGGTCCGTTTTGGGCCTTCGGCCAATAAGGATTTGATTGGAGCTTTCACAAAACTCCGATAGACAGACTCAGGTGAAAAATACCAAACTTACTTTGAGATATAATCTAATAGGATCGGTGGGCTTATCGAGAAGTTTTGCATTAGCACTTTTTTTAGTGGGCTACGAGATTAGAGTTAGAAAGTTATGAATTTTGAATTTAATAGTTTCAGCATATCAAGAGCTGATACATGGATAAATAAGTATTTTATATGTTTTTTTAAGTACAATTAGTATTTCTTAAAGTGAAATAGTGACAGATGAGTACATTTTGACCGAGTTTATAGATCAATCACTTGATTAAACATTTAAATAGGGCATATTGAATCTATATATATCTATATATATATATATATATATAAAAGGGCATATTGAAAAGTTAGATTAAAAGCAAATTATGACGATTTGCAAAATATGATAATTGAAATATAGATAAAATAAATAAACAAACAAACAAATAAATATGACAATAATATTTAATTTTTATAGAGTTAGACGTATAACGTGGGGTTAAATTTTGAGTGGGGTCATCAAAATGCAAAAGGTCGCATATTAACTACATATTGCCCACAATAATGCTACTGATCTCAAGCATATAATGTTGTCGAGAAATTTATTTCGATAGTTATATTGTAAAGATCGCATATTTATTATTATTTTTTTTAAAACTTAGTAAATATGAGATTTACATTAAAAATTATTGTAAAGATCGCATATTTATTATTATTTTTTTTAAAACTTAGTAAATATGAGATTTACATTAAAAATTAAATTTTTAATAATAAAATTTACTCTTTTTTCAAAAAAAAAAAAAACGTGATAATTACATAACTCATAATTTATTAAAAAAAATTGAAATTTCAAAAATAGTCCCTTGGATTATTCTTTGGCCCAACAACTCCAGAGAATATCCACCTTAAAAATCCTTTCAAAGCTCATAACTCCATGAGGTGGAACTTTCAAAAGATATTCAAGAATTCCTTGTTTTGCAAAGCCCACCGTCTATCTTAGAAGTTTGACCCCGGACTCCTGAGTTACCACTGACCAAACCTTGGGCAGCCAACAACACCAGCACGCTAAACCACGAGCGCCCCTATGTCTAAATTACCCCTTATTACTCGCCCAAAACTTTGTATAAAAGCACAATCTTTTGAATGGGAATGGCCAACCTCGGACGGTTGGATTCCGGAAACGCTGCAGTTCAGACAGTCAGCGAGAAATAAATAATTAAATAAAATTGGCTGATTTTATAGTTGAAGGCCTCTTTCGTTACTGAAGAATTAGGGTTTCTCGTTAACAATGGCGAAGGGAAGGTACGGTCGCTTACAGGTGAAGAAATGGTCGACATTGACGCTTGTGTGGTCCATGCTTCTCATGCTCTCAGTCGTTATTTTAATGCTATTGGCTTTTGGAATCGTCTCGCTTCCAATCATCGACGACGATTCTCCGCCACAAGACCTTAGTTCGTTGCGCCGCATGATCATTGAAAGGTACTTGTTTCGCTCCTAATCTACGTTCGTTTAGAGTTTAATCCATTTGGAATTAACGATGCTTTGCCGTTTTGCGTGACGATCTTTTTCTTATTTTCCTTTTCGCAGAGGTGAAGGGCTTGGGGACAGGGGGGAGCAGTGGACCGAAGTTCTTGCCTGGGAACCCAGGGCATTCATTTATCACAATTTTTTGGTTAGTCAGTGAAATCTGGTTATATATTTCATCTCTCTCTCTCTCGCAAGCGATCGATCTTAGAAGCAGCAATATCTTTATATTAAAAGTCAATTTTATGCAGCAAAAGAACTTTTGCTCAGTTGGCTTGAGATTTGTGAATTTGACAAGGAGTCTTCGTTTCTGGTCTATATAAGATTTTTTGTGCACTCGGAGTTCTAATTTCATCTTGCTCGTGCGAGAAGTAGGTAAATAAATATTGCTAGAGAATATTAATTCTGGATATCGTTTTGAACAGTCCAGGGAAGAATGTGAGTACTTGATTAGTCTTGCCAAACCTCATATGAAAAAGTCAACTGTTGTTGATAGCACAACTGGTAAGAGCAAAGATAGCAGGTATGTTTTTCCAACCTCATCTATCTCCGGTCTCAGTTCACACTAATATTCCTAGGAAAATGAAATTTAATCCGAATTACCCTTATGTTTCGCCGTTTTGCCGGTGTCGTCAGTTACATTTTTCAAAATCGAGTGATACACTAGACATTGTGTTATATAAGACACTAGACATGCTTATTTTCAGGGTTCGTACAAGTTCTGGAATGTTTCTGAGGAGAGGGCAAGATAAAATCATTAGGGATATAGAGAAAAGGATTGCAGACTTCAGTTTTATACCTGCAGGTATGAGATTCAAAATAATACCTGTGTAAACATTTTGATTTGTTTCTCATTAACTAATTTATTTATTTAATTTTATAATTGATGCTTTCAATATGGTCGTTATCCAATGTTTGAGTGAGAGACATTTATATGCTTATTGGGCTTGGCATGTTGATTTGTTGTGCTTAAGGGCATTCTTGTCCCCTCCAACAATTTGTTATGTCTCATGATGATGACCGTTCTGATCTGCTGTCATTTATGAGTTTAAAAAGATGGAGTTTCTATAAGTAACTCAGTCGATTGAAGTAGTGTTTTAATATGATAGGTGTTTAATGGGCTTGACTTTAATGATTTTCTGTATTTTTTTTCCACTTCTCAATATCTTTCTCTGTGTACATCCTTTGGACCTGGATTGCACCTTTTGCGCATTTCATAAAAATTATTACTTATAACAAAACAAAGATATTGCTCCCTCCAGGTCTAAGGTTCAAATCCTCTTGGGTGCAAACAATTCCTGTGGGCCATCAGACTGATTTTCCTTTTAAATTACCCAATGTGCACTTGCGGGAAACTCCTTGTGCACCCCCGGGATTAGTTGGAATGTTGTTTCGGGACACCCGGTGCCAATGAAAAAAAGAAAAGAAAAAAGAAAACAGATATATCAATTTCTCACAAGGAGACTTAACAAGGTGTTAACTCTTATCTCCCTCAAACCCAAGATCCTAAGGGACTGCAAAGTCAATTTTGTTAGGTGATAGCTGATACAATGAGCATTCTTCTTCACCTTCTTTGTTATGCATGATTATTCAATTTTTCAATATTTTTTTTTATTGCCAACCAGAGGCTGTTGCTCCAAAAGATTTTTAAAATCTAGAGTTCCAAGTTTATGAGTGTACTTGCCAGTCAAATACATTGTGAGTACAGTTTTTTGTGACTGAAGTGAACAGTTTTTTGTGACTGAAGTGATTGTTAGAGAGGAATAATCACATCTCTTACCAGTGGGGGAGTATGACCAGGGATAAGTGCACCAGGGACATAATTTAATAGCAAATGACGCACATATGAAAATCAAACACTTTTATTTTCTTTGGTATTTATATGTCACATGCCTTGAACTTATTTAGTTTTTTGTGAGACTGCTGGCCTCTTGTTCTCTTTTTTTTTTTTTTCAAAGAAACTTTTGCCTCTTTCTGTTTAAGTTCTGGAGGTCCTGCATGTAGGTTGGTGGGAATTGGTGATTCATAAACTTTGATTGTGTGAATAATGGCTTAGAAATTAAAAGATAGGGGTTTCTGTAGTTGGAATTTGGATATGATATTTTTGAGGATAGGCTACACGTTTCTCATTGTAACCGTCAATGCACAGAGCATGGAGAGGGAGTTCAAGTTTTGCACTATGAAGTAGGGCAGAAATACGAGCCTCACTTTGATTACTTCCTTGATGAGTTTAACACCAAGAATGGGGGGCAGCGCATTGCTACTGTTCTTATGTATCTGTAAGATTGTATATCCTATTCCCATTTCTGAAGCTTACTCTTTGTAAGTCTCACTCATCTCCCTCAATTTTCCTTGATTTATTGTCACTTCTGCCATGAATGCAGGTCAGATGTTGAAGAAGGAGGTGAAACTCTGTTTCCTGCTGCAACCAAGAATTTTAGCTCTGTGCCATGGTGGAATGAGTTATCCGAATGTGCTAAAGAGGGTCTCTCGGTGAAACCAAAAATGGGTGATGCATTGCTATTTTGGAGCATGAGGCCTGACGCCACACTAGATCCTTTGAGTTTGCATGGTTAGCAATTCTTCAGTTAATCAATTGTCAATAAATTGCTGGACTTCAACAATGATTCTGCATTTTTTCTTTTTCAGAAAAATAGGAGACATTAGTATTTGTGCCACGGTGATTTTAAGTCTCATGTTTATTCTGTTATGACTTTGTCATTTGACATTTAATAATGAATTGAATTATGATTGATTATTAAATGACTTTTATTTGATACAAAAATGCTTGGTTTGTGTTAGGCAGTTGCCCTGTGATTAGAGGGAACAAGTGGTCAGCTACAAAGTGGATGCATGTTGAGGAGTACACAGTTTAACATTTAAGCCGGTTGTAAAGGTAGTTCTCGATGCCCAAAGCAGTCACTGATACGATTCTAGCCATCCTTTCGGTCTGTTATCACTTGTGTTTTGTTGAAGCTCTTTCACCTTTTGATCTTTTTTCTTTTCTTTTATTTTTTTAGAAAATATATTGTTTCTAGTTTTTGTTTTGTGTTAATTTATTCATTTACTTTCTAAAAGTGACCCAAAGAGTATACACCACTTACCTTAATCGTGCCGATCGAATCTTTTGTGGATACGGATGCTGCTTTTTTACCATTAGAAGTTATGGATAAAGGGAAATGTAGGTCATTATTCTACTTTACCCATATTATATTTTTCTTTTGGCAGAAGAGCTAGAGAAGAACAGTGTGGATCCTTGCTGCTAGTGTATGTAAATTCCGTTTACAGGTCGTAACATATTGCTGGATCGGATCTTAGCCCACTCAAATTTTGGGGTGGAAGAATTTTCACCCGATCGAATACATATGAAGCTTTAAAATTAAGAGTTTTGTC
The DNA here is from genome assembly GCF_018687715.1 of Carya illinoinensis. Classification (NCBI taxonomy): domain Eukaryota; kingdom Viridiplantae; phylum Streptophyta; class Magnoliopsida; order Fagales; family Juglandaceae; genus Carya; species Carya illinoinensis. The sequence continues at coordinate 34,399,035 of NC_056758.1, forward strand.
ATGTATAAATAAATTTACGTACTAATCTACGTATCAATACTGATTTATTCATTTTTAAAATTTAAATTAACACCATTTTTAATAAAATTTACTTTTTGATTAATTACATTAAATTAATACACATATTAGTGCGTAGTTATGCTTACAACTAAATTTTTCCTAAAATTAATTGATGTTTCCATTTCATTTATACGGTGGAGATCACATATTGGCCTTAACGTCTATCACCTACCATCTCATTTAGAGTCTCCTGATACAAAAAGAATTGGAAATAAAAACAAATATAATTTATGCCAGTGATAGCCCATATATTTGCTCGAGTCCACATAATTACCCCCTTGGGTTTGGTTTGGACAGGTTGCGCATGCCTGTACTCCCGCCCAATTTGGAATGTCTACTAACGCCCACTTGGAGAACCCACGGTGCCAGTCTCTAATGATATTAGCAAACATACTGTAGCAACGATCGCGATCACTTCAAATATCAGCTTCTGCACAGCCACTCTTCACTGTGAATTAATTGAGATTTTATTTCCTCGCGTCCGTTCATACTTCATAGAACCATTGAAGAGAATTTTCGGAATTCAAACTCTTACAAACAGGGAAGTATGCCTCTCAATGGAGAGCAAGTCTTTACCCACATTTTACCATAAGATTCAATTCACAACAGTATAACAGGTTCTAGAAGGGGTTTTAAATAGCAAAAATCCCTTCACAGGGTTGTTGCACAAAACCCACAAAAGTCCTGTTTCATCAAAATAATCTATCTACATGCAGGATAACATCAGGTATGAAACATTCATAAAACAATATTCCTTGAACAATTATTTATTCGAGAACGATTCTTTCGGTGAGTGTGATGGGCCCGGGGGGGTGTGGCCCATAAAACTTTAGTTTAGTTTAGCGAGCAATGGTTTCCCCCCTAGACGCAGGTACAGCTTTAGGCGTTGGAAATGCGCATGATTTACAAGATTGAAGAATCTTCCTTACCTCACCAATCCAAAGTTGGCTATTGACACTGTGACAACACCGTAAGCTTGCTATATCAATTTCAATCATTCCTCAAATGAATGCTGCACATCAAATGCTTGATAGTTAGAAAGCTAGGTTCCACAAAAAATTTATTTCTACAACAGGCTGCATTAACGAAAGCTTGTTGCTCAGGACAAAAAAGCAAAGCTAGTTAGCAAATGATAACAAGTCCATCTATGAGTAAAATGATTATTTTGCCTAGGCTGGATTTTGTGTTTGTAAGCCTACAAATATCCATTCAAAATATTGGAAAATCTTGATTGACCATGTGTATTATTTTCACATTAAGAATTGTGGCTAACAATCCATATAACATGCTATGTCAGGTCTGGTTAAGCATAAAGGCTTACCAACCAAATCATTTTTACTTGCTGCAATTTTTTGTGATATGCTTTGAAATGAAACGTCAAGAAATATCACTTAAGGAAATATGGTTACGAATTTCCAGCAGGTAAAATCCATTGTATTTCCAAATTGTATGTGCTGTGGTGTGCGCCGTAGAGAAAAGAAACATTTAGAAATTTCATTTTAGAAATGCCACAAGTGAGGCCTGATCATGCACAGTAATAGGCACAAACCTTCACTGTGCTGATTTTACGAAGCTGGCCCAGGATCTCAGCAAAATCTGCAGGTGGAGGGCATTGAAAGTATACATTCTCCATTGTGTGTGGATGCATGAACCTGAGGAAAAAAAAAAAAAAAGCAGCGGGGGTAGTAACTATTCTGTACCACAATTTGTGAACTAAATATTGCAAACTTAGCTATATCCTCTGACCCAAGAGCCAAGGCATGGAGGCAATGCCTCTCCAATTGAGAAACCAGTTGCAAAAGTTGCCCATGACGGCTAGGTGGGGTTCTAGGCCGAAGCAGTGATAAAGCCATGCTCTTGGTCCCTCCATACACCTCATCACCTAAAAGTGGAATTCCCAAGTACTTCGCATGTGCACGAATCTAGTTCAAATAAAGCAATCCAAGAATTTAATGATTAACAACTTTTAATATGTGCATGTGGTATTCAATGTATTTCAAAGATGCTTTAGAAAAAATAATAAGATTTATATTGTATGATGATGCCATTTATTGAGTATTTGCCTCATTTTTATTTTTATGTTCTAAAATTGGTCAGGTGACTATGAGGGTGAGTTTGGAGGCCAGAGTCAGTAAAGGAGACATTGACCTAGTGAAGAATTGAACAAGTGTTTATTATTAGGAGGCATTACATTTATTATTTTGGTATGTAAAAATTTAGTAACATCATGATTTTACTTAGTTTTGGTATGTTGGAGGTGTTCCATTTATTATTTTGAGGTTTAATAAAGTTCTTACTTCTTAGTCATAATTGAAGTTTTAATGTTTATCTAGCTGGTGGAATGAAATGACGTAACCATTCCTAACCTTATCGGGAAATGGGTGTTACAACACGACATTGATATTCCATGAATGAATTTGTTTATTGAAGTTTGGATACAAATTTAATATAAAATTTAACTTGTATCATCTGTGTGAAGTTTTCTAATCAGACACCATGCAGTACCTGATGAGTGCGTCCAGTTTCTAATCTCCACTCTACCAATGCAGAACCGCCACCAGCAAGTATTTCAATTACTTTGTACCTGATACAGTATCAACCAACTTTAGTAACCTGATAAAGATTTGAACAATGTGAATTTAATAAAAAAAAGAAAAAAAAAAAAAAAAAAAAAGCAATATAATGAAAAATATCACTTTATTTCTTTGCCGCTAACCTGCATTGTCACATAAAATTTACAACTCACATTTACTTTTTGCTCGCATTTAAAACCCAATTGACATATCTTTCCTTCTCTTTTCAATGACCTCTCAAATCCTAAATAATTCACTCCAAAGTACTTTGGACAAGGTTTGGGTTCCTTTCTTTCCTTATATTCCAATCACCGTAGATGTGAAATGAAAGCAACATCTAAAATGCACATGGTGGGATACTTCGGTTAAAAGAGCTTTCTCCACATTACTATATAAGAAAAATAAATCAGGGTTTCAGCATGGTGGAAACCAAGTCCACTGATCCTAAGGTCAAGCCCCAGATGCTAGCAAATTTGGTGAGTACTTTTGAGTTGTCTGAACTCCCGCTTTCACTACTTTAGATGTCAGAACTCAGAGGATTAGTTCTAATAGTCTAAGCCCTCCAGAATTAAAACTCTGCAGCTATATGATGAGTCATATTTCATGAAGACTCTTGTTACTAGGCAGGCTTGTACTTATAACCAACTCGATTGAATGCTATTAAAGGTCTCAGCGGATTGAAGTCAAAGCTCAGCCACCATACCATGCTCACAATTATTCCAACGTGTCTCAAACTGACATATTTTTCTCTTGCATTTACCAACATTGTGAAATAACTTCAAGCACTTACAAGCCGAGGTATTTATAACATGATAAAGAAAGTGGAGGACCATCAATCACCTACTAGCAGCATGACGGGCCTGTCTAGAAATATTTGATCCAGATATAGCTGCCATGCGAATCCGATTATTTAAATCACGACCAATAGGAACCTCGACCCGTCCAGCCATTGGAGATGGCACTCCGGAAGTAAGACTAACGTATAATCTTTGGATGGTATGTAGCTTGAATTGTTCAGATAAATGAGCATGAGAGTGTTCATCCTGCCATCAGAGTGCAATGGTGCAAGGGATAGCAAACTGCATGTTAGTAACTTAGTATAATTGTTTTTTCCTGAGCACATGTTAGCCTAACTTGCATATTCAACTCTTAGATGCAGAATGCTAGTTCAAGCTTCGGGTGCCTAGAAGCAGTTCTCAAGGGTGGAAAAAGAGGAGAAGGTGGGGGATCTTACCTTTGCAACAACAAGTAATCCACTAGTGCCTTTGTCCAATCTGTGCACAATCCCTGGGCGTATAGATGCCCCACTTCTTCTGGAATAAAGCCCATCGTTAGGATTTTCCCCTGTAGAAAAGCTGCTCAACTCAGCATCAGAATTATCCTCAGCCTCAGAAAGAAATTCCTCGTTTGAAAATGCAACCAACGGAAGACTGCAATGATGAAGAACTCCGTTTACAAGAGTGCCAGTCGCATTCCCAGGTGCTGGATGAACAACCTAAATCAGAATGAGAATTAATTTGTAGTGTCAATATGAAATTGATTGATGATTATTTCTGAACCTTGTCAAGACTCAGATCATGAAATGCTCCATTTGGTTGCACGGGATGAAAGGCAAGAAAACTGAACCATCACAAGTGTTTGAGCAATACTTATGAAGTGAGCTGTGAGTATCATGGCCAGCATTTGCTGCTAACATAAATCATGCTAGGATTTCACTTGTACTAAATCCTTTTCTTTGTACTATAGTAAATCCAATAATGCACATCCTTGTGTCAAAGGTCCAATAATATCTGTGAAGAGTCACACGGTTACTTTCGAGAATATTTAAATGAGCAATCAGCAGGCAAGTAGGTAACTGTTTTTTCAACTGCAGGTTTGAATTTTATCGATTTTCAACCAGATGTGACTCCGTAAGTTTTTTAACTACAGGAAATGTTACTCGTGATAAACATAAGGTGTCAGTCATTGGATGAATTGCAGATTTGTAATCTGAATTAGTTTGCTAAAAGATAACTTGATAATTCATATCATCGTTAAGTATATGTAAACTTTGAGGTGTTTACCATGTGTGCAGGTTTGTTAACAACTAGTACATGCTCATCTTCAAAAACTATATCCAAAGGTATGTCTTCCGGCACGGCCCTTAAGGGTTGCAACTCTGAAATAGTGCAATTCACCTTATCCCCAGTTTTGACGTTATGCGAGACCTGCTTACATCAAAACTGAAACTTAGAAGTCTCACTACACACTACACACCAGGTTCAGGAAACGAATTGAAATACACAACGAAGAAAAGACTCCTGAAAAGCATGGCGTCGTGAGAGCGGCTTAGACTAAGAAATTAACTAAAAGGCATTTCAGATTGAAAATTTTAAACCAATCATTGCAAATGGGACCATCCAGACAACAAAGAAATTTCTAAAACCGAACCATCTAGAGGAAATCTTCTATCAGTTAGTAGAGCCGTAACATATGTGGTATGCTTGAAAGGAAAATCTAAATTCCTTCAACTCCCCCTCAGTTAAGCTAATGCGGCTTTAAATAGGGAAGCCATAGGTAAAAAGTGGCCAAGACTAGTCAAATGTAGAATTTGACGACTCATATCAACAAGTAAAGCAAAACTAAACAAAAATAACTCTTAAATCATTTATTTGAGGGATCTTGCATTACAAAAATCATGGTAGTACGGGTTCCATTAGACGAAGTTTTAATTATGTTATAATTTATTTCATTCCTCAAACATTAAGAGCCAAAAACATACAGAATTTAAATTACCTTATCTACAACGCGACCATTGACAGTAACGAGGCCGGAGCGAATACTTGACTGGACGCGAGCCCTACTGATTCCACCAATGCGAGAAGATATCCATGAATCAAGCCTCAGCTTACCTGAATTGATAGACACGGTATCCTCTAACTGAAGTCCGCCGAAATTGGCTCTGCGGCCGGCGAGGTCTTCTTGGTCTTCATCGGAATTTGTGGAACCAGAACTGGAACTGGCTACGAAGCATATTCTCAAGGCGCTGGAGGGAGTTCTGGGGTTTCTAGGGGAGAAGCAGGACAAAGGAGGCGAGGATTGAAATAGAAATGATTTTGCCAAGGAAGTTGAGCAAGTGTAGGGGGAAAGCATCGTCTCCTCTCACGCCCGTTTTGTTGCTTCGTTTGGATAGGCGGTAGACCAGGGAGGGAGGGAGGGAAATCTGGCTCCGGGCTAGGGAAACGGATTAACGCAAAGTGCTAGAACGGCGACGTTCAAGGTATCATTCCCTCCTTGAGAAACACTGCTGATTTTGAACAAAAGAACTACAAAATTAAAGAGGAAAAAAATAATGAAAAATAATATTTGTAATCGTGAAGTATATAAATGTTGCATAATTACTTTTAAAAATAATAGTAAATATGGGACTACATGAAAAAAATTTAATTTTTTAATAATATATTTAATTTTTTTTAAATACTATATGGCGTTTGCATACTCTATAAATATACGTAACATTATTATAAAATAATTAATTTATTTTTATTATATATATTTATTTCCAGTCAAGCAAGTTTTTTTTTTTTTTTTCTTTAAGGAAAAGGGGAATACCCTAAATTTTGTTGCTTCCTCTCACTTTTGATAGAATAATACCTTTTATAAGAAAGTTAAGGATCACAAAAATGAAAAATCCATGAACCTAGCTTTTATGAAAAATCCACAACAATATCAAATTGGAACTAATTTGAATCAACAAGTTATTAAGTCTACAACATAATCACATTGGCAAGCCATATTTATCAAGGAAGAAAATACCATAGATTTGTTTCGCAAGTTGAAAAAAACTATGTATTATATCTAGCAAGACCTAGATTTGAAAATCCATTTAATACTCTTTGAAAGTCTTTAATACGTCATTTTGCAAAACTAAAACCTCATCGAAGACATTTATATCATATAAAAATTTTATGTGCAGTTATGGCTGTTCATCCATCCGGCCCGGACCGGAATCCGGTTATACCGGAACCGGATTCCGGTTTTCGACCCGGATTTGATCCGGGCCGGAATCCGGATTTGAAAAACCGGATTAATCCGGTTCGGGTACTGGATTTTAAATCCGGACCCGGGTTTAAAACCCGGTACCCGGGTATAAACTGAAAACAAATAACCCTAATTCTAGCCGCCGCCCCCCCCCCCCCCCACCCACCCCCGACCCATTTCAGCTCTCTCTCTCTATCTCTCTGTCTCTCTTCTCTGCTCTGCGAAGTGCTTCGCCTCCCTCCCCCAGTTTCCTCTCTCTCTCTCTCTCTCTCTCTCTCTCTTCCCTTCAAGCACTTTCTTTTTGTTCGGAACCCGACGTGCGATCATCTCCTTTTGTCCTCAATCCCTCATCTCGCCGGTGACCTTTCGGTAAGTCTCTCTCCCGATCTGTGAACAATCAATGTAAATATGGTAGATCTAGTGATTTGGTGAACTGGGTCTCTCTGTGCTTGGATAGAACTGGGTCTTTCGGCTTTGAAGCATTTTTTTAGGGTTTTTTTTTCTTTTATTACTTTATTGATTTGAGGAGTATTTAGGTATATATTTGGGAATATATACGACAATCTAGTAAACCTGTGTCAATCAATAAAAATGCAGTGAGGGGTCTGGATCCAAACTCTAGAGATTTGGGTGGAATTTTACGGTCGTTTCATCTGCGACTGTGACATGGCCACGAATTCTGTATGCTCAATACTTCACCGCATTTTAGTTTTGAATTTATGCTGTTCTAACAAGGATTATTCCAGAGTAGCATATGTTATATGTACAGATTAGGCGTAAATTTATGGTAGGATTAAGTGATGATCAGGCATATGTTTAAATAAGTGTAATTCTGCTGGTTTTGATTTTTTTTTTTTTTTTAAAAAGGGTATAGTTGTTATGGTGGTTGCTGGGATTTTTTTTTATGTATTAGTTGAGTTAGTGGCATTCTTTATTGATTATACTCACCATAACAGACTTGGGTAATGGTTTTTTTTTTTTTTTTTTCCTTTTTAGTTTGGAAACAATTTGAATTGGCGTAATGCATTCTTTGGAGAGACATTTTTTATGTTTCCATTTGCTGTTTTGGATTTTGTGATTAAGCCTTTACAATTAAAAAGGGAAAAGTTTCTTATAGTTTGTGTTAGACTTTTTGCTCCTTTGGTTAGTCCCACATGGGTGGGAAATGGGAAGGAGCAAGCTCTCAAGGCTTATAAATAAGAGGCTTAGCCTCTTAGTTTAAGTGCACCAGTCAAATGCTTAGCTAGTAACTTTTGACTCTAGTTAAATTCCTCTGTTGTCCATTTTTGTAAAATGGGAAGAGGTGTGAGTTAGAGTTTTTCTAGTGGGGAAAGCTTTGTGGGTGTGTTTGGGGTGAGGAGAGAAATTATGTAATTGTAATAATTTTTCACGTAGTGTATTTTCTTCTCTGGGTCTGGTGGTTTTTCTCCTGTTTTGGAGTTTTCACGTAAATTTCTTGTATTGTTATTATTTCTCTATTTTTCTTGTTACTCCTGCAAAGGGTAGATCCTAGGGGGGTGAATTTGGGAGATCCAAATTTCCAACAGTTTGGATACTTCTAGTCCATGTTAACATTTACACAAAGTGTATAAACACAAACAGGGGCCAATAATCAACAGGTCCATAACTATTTAAAAGGAGAAATTTATTTTAACTGCATTTACAAACAACCAGCTACTTATAAAAACACAGTTTATAACGACTTACTGATGCTTGAAGATACTAAATCCTGTTTGGTGCATAATTTCACTGGTAGAGGTTTCATTTTGTTGCTAATACGTGTATTAGACTAGTTCCAATCATCTGCTCCTGAGTGACAATGAAAGCAAAAGAAATTATTCAGAAATGATATAAGGTAATAGATAGATTTCATAAGGGGATGATAAATGGTGGTTTTTAAAATAAAAATTGTTCGTGGGAATGATTATTCACCAAGTGTTTTTTATGGGTTGATGCTTATTGCTTTTTATGTTCTAAGTTTGGCAACAAGGTCCTGGGCAAAGTGATTCTGGAGGGATGCAGAATTTTGATAACTTGGGTGGCTTTTAGAGATAATCATATAACAGTCTTGTTTGTTTTTTGCATGCACAGAATATAATTATGTGCTGTTGTTTATATATTTAACCATGTATTTGCAGGTTTTTTGCTTTTGCAAATGCTGTTGCATGTGCCTTCTCCGTGCTGTCCTTGCATCTACTACTTGTTCTTACATGATTTGGTATGGTTGTGTCTACGGATCAAGATCTGGAAGTGGGGTTTGCATTGCTGTTTATATTTCTTTTTTAATTTTTCTTCCTTTTTTTTTTAATGGGGTTTTTGAGAAGTTTCAAAGATGAAGATTGGGCTGAGAATTGGGATGAGTTTGTAATGTGGAATGTTGATCATCAGGATTTTTTTTTTTTTTTTTTTTTTTTTGAATTGGATCATCAGGAATTATTGATCATTAGGAATGTTGTATTAATATGTAATGAGGAATGTTGATCTGAAAAAGAAAAAGAAAAATAAACGTTATATGCAAGATCTAAAAAAGAAAGAGTGCCATAATATTTTTTTAGCATGCTAAAAAAATTTAATAATCAGGCTTTGTTTAAAAAAAAAAAAAAAAAAAAAAAAAAAAAAAAAAAAAACCCGGTTATAGGCCGGAACTCGGATTTCCGGGTTGTAAAAACCCGGATCAGTCCGGGTTCCAACCCGGGTCATAACCCGGATATATACGGGCCGGACTCTGGCCCGGATTTGAAATCCGGGTTCCGGGTCGGGTATACCCGGATACCCGGTCCGGTACCCGGTTGCTCACTCTTATGTGCAGTTATTTTTACATATTCTTTACGTACTCTATTAATATGATTGGTTGTATTACTTTTTTAATATAAAATAACTGTTTTAACTAATCACTTAAGTGAAGTACGCAATAAGTACACAAATAACAAAAATAATTATACGTAACAGAACTCTATATCATAACATAAAAAGTAAAAGAAATCTTGAAAACTTTGTTCAACATCCTAATAAGAGAAATCTTGAAATCTTTGTTCAACATCCAATGAACCAGCAATGGTTTTCTTACACTTCAAATTTTGAGAGATGTATAATGAAACCAAGGAATTGAACATCTTGCAAGGTAGAGTTTTGGTAGGCAAAAGCGTTGCGTTTCATTCTTTCTCATCCTATCTTCTCCATTTCCCTATTCTTATCATCAGCATTCTCCAGAAGATATACCAATCAAACATACAAATTTATTTATTTATACCATTTGTCTGCATTTACTTACAATTTTCCATCGGGCTGAGTAATTACACCAAAAAAATAAAAAAGTGTTCGTTGACACATAGGAAGGAGGGAGTAGGGGAGAGGCTAATAGGGTAACATCACAATACATATTTCATTTCTAGATGATCATTACTAGCAGTACACTCAATGGCAGCAGTAATGCCTCAAATTTACAGACATTTTGAAGGGGCGTGCTTCGTGCATATTGATACAGGTCGCAAGGGAGACATTGATCTGAGAGCAGAGGGCAAGAAACCCCATTGAGCTTTGGTGGTGGTCTTTATTCTATGTACATACACGATATTTTTCACCTCAAGTACTTATCTACGTTTCCCAACATTATCTTGTGTTCCGGTTCTCATCATGGCTGCAAACTCTTCATAGTTGATTCTCCCGTCCTACACATTGAATCCCATATTAATCGGAAAAAGACCACTTCAAGAAATAAATTTAGAAAAAAAAATATAAATAAAAAGATGATAATTACTCTATCAGTATCGACATCTTGGATCACTTCATCTATGGTAGCATCATCCCCCATTCCATATTTAGTCATGGCTTGTCTTAATTCCTCTCTTGTTATAAACCTGATTAAAAAGAACATATAAAACAATATATATATATATATCAACAATGAAGGCTCATTAACTTCTAGCTTTGTAAAGAATAACACTGCAGGCCTAGTTTTAAATGATTTTTATGAAAAGTAGCATTGATGTTTGAAGCATATCAAAGAAACATCATTATATATACTAACCCGCTGCCATCTCTGTCAAAGTACTGAAACGCCTTATAGAGGTTTTCATCCTTATCGAGTTTATGCCGATGCATAGTAGCAGTAATGAATTCCATGTAATCAATAGTCCCGCTTCTGTCAACATCAGCCTGACAAAAGAATATTGACGCAATTAATGGTTTATATAGTTCCATTACGTAAACTGTAAACTGATCAACGGATACTGGGATTGGATAGCTTCACAGTGACTTACAGCGTCCATCAGCTGCTTGATTTCTGCTTCAGGAAGCTTAGATCCTAGCCTGGACAATCCAGTTTTGAGTTCTTCAAATGTTATTGTACCACTTTTATCAGTGTCCATGTTGTTGAACATCTGTTTCAACCCCTTTATTTCTTCTTCTGAAAGGGTCTCCGCTATGACCTTTCAGCATTCCAAAAATTTCGGTTACAAGGAAAACATCGAATAAGAAAATGGGAAAAAGAATTAAAAGTTTACAGACAAAAAACTAAAAGAAAATGTGTGTTCTTTTGAGTACATCCAGTACCTATAAAACACATTTCCAATGACCATGTGCCCAAACGAGAGAATGGAAATATTTTATGAAAACTGGACTAGAAAAGTGTTGATTACACTGTACGAGTGCATATTGCATAAAAAACAAAAGACCAACAAAATGTTTTGGGATTTTGAGATGAATTCAAGTACATCATCACTTTTCAATGATGGTATTCATTCTAAAGAACACATTTCTATCTCAAAATCTAGTTGAAATGTAGCTATTTCATTAATTTCCTAGCGAAACTTCAATGGATAAGACTACATGGTTCTGATCATTCGGGACATCATTTCAACATGTAACGAGTCAATCACTGTAAATCTCCAAGTTCTGAAAAACTTGAAAAAAGAAAGAGGTAAAATCATACCGTTAGTGCGAGTTTTTTCAGCTTGTTCATTGCTCTAAATTGCTTCATCCTACTTAAAACGACATTATCAATGGGTCTGTCAGATGCTTCACCGTCTTCCTTCAACCATGGATGTTCTGGTTTATACCCATAATACAAATCACAATAGTCGTCAGCTAGTTGTTTGTATGAAAATTGCATTGCTACAGAATCATTTGGGAAATAAAAGAAAAAAAGATTTGTTGTCCGGTGATCATGACTCTTAAATATTTTTTCCCCATGGCTGCATGGTAAGATGAAACGTTCTAAAAAATGTTTATTTGACGTGTATTATCCAAAAGAGAGAGGGACTGAATAAATGGAAGTGATTGAAGAGCAGCATGCATATATATTGGACTCTTAAAAACAACTATATACTCACCAAGAGCATCGGCAGCAGTAATCCGTTTCTTTGGGTCCCTCATTAACATTTTCCCGATGAGATCCTTAGCACCAGTAGATATACTAGGCCATGGAGAGCTCTTCAAGTCAAGATTGCCTTCTAAAATTGCATCAAATATGCCTTTCTCCGTCTCTAAAAAGAAAAGTTACTCATCACTCATCAAATATAGAAACAACATCAAAAGAAAATACATACATATATACATAAATACTGCATGCATATATATATATATATATATGTGTATATGTATCTGCCTGTATATGCCCGACAGCAAGATAATGGTTTCAGGACCACTACTATGTATCTATCAGTAAACCAAAAGAATAGCCCAAGAAACTAAAATTACAAGACTGAATAACGGGCAAGTTCGCCACGATTAATTAGTCATGTAAATCATATTTCTGATCTGGTGCAATAACAGTTGAAATGTAAGAAATTAAGTACTTCACCAACCAGCCCAAAAAGGGGGCACCCCACTCAGAAGGATGTATAAAATGACTCCAGCACTCCAGACATCTATCTCCTTCCCATAGCGTCGCCGCAACACCTCTGGGGCCACGTAGTATGCACTTCCAACAATGTCCTTGTACACTTTCCCTGGATAAATTTTGGTAAAATTCATTTGTTTAGTAATTAATGAACGAAGAAATGGTTTCAATAAAATTCATTTGTAATTAATTAATGAAGAAATGGTTTCACGAGAGGTAAGGCCAAAAGGAAAGGAATCAGTTCCCCACTGACGAGAGGAACCGAACAATAATGCCTTGCTTTTATGGAAAACCATGACAGGTTTGCTTGCTATGTAATCGATCCATTGATATGGTCGCAAATATTTTGTTTGTTGTGCACGCATTTGGAAAGGCAAAACGAAAAGGACCAACCATGCAGATAAGGATAACAATTAGAAAAAATCTAATTACAAGTATAATTGTGCACTAATATGTGTACCAATCTGTTGTGATTGGTCAAAAATTAGATTTTATTGAAAACAGTGCTAATTTAAATTTTAAGTATGAAGGAATCAGTATTAGTACACAGATTAATATGCGACTTTGCTTGTACGTAGCAAAACTCTAACAACTATGGGCAGTTTCGATCTATTTATTTATTTTAATGCCGTATGGCGCCTCTACTACACACCTACAAGTGCTAGCTCAAACTATTATATATATATATATCAGAAATGTTAAATATGACGATGGTAGCTAACTTTAAGCCATTGCCTCTTTCTATGAAATTACCACCTAAAATAGCAACCATCATCTTCTATCTCACAACTGAAACTAAGCAAAAGATATTTCAATTTTTTTTTTAATAAGTAAACGATTTTATTAAATAATGATAGGCATAACACAAGTATACAAGAAGAGATACAAAGGTACGCTCTATCTATGTGGAATCAAAGAGACAAGGAAGTCATGCAAATCGAGGCCTGCGGCCCATGTACATAAGGTTCTAATAATTCAAATTACTTTTATGCTACCAAATCAAGAAAGGTTACCCTAGTCTGTCTAGTGAAATGGTACCCATTGTCCATGGATGTTGAGGGTTCGACTAATGAGAAGGATGGCTTGTGGAATAGGGCGGATCAGTTATAACAGAAAACCTTAAAAAAGGCCCAGACAGTATTCTAATTATAAATGCTGCATAGGAAGCAGCAACATTTCGTATATCTGCATCCATTCCTCCCACACTGTAATTGTCTACAGTACTCAAGTGGAGTTTGATGTCTTTTCACTACAGTGTGTCTACTGGATGTCTAGTTGGCCAATTATCTTTGACACGATGTGAATGAGCCTTAGGACGTGTGTTTGTTTTTCTTTGCTTCACGTCTTGCTTTTCCTTTTTCATTATCGATGAGCGTTTACTCGGTTGACTTGTCGCTTTCATCCTTGACTTCGTCAACCTGACCCATTATGGCATCCCCAGAAATCTTTAGAGCTTGGATTTCTCTTACTACAAATTCAGGTTAAAGTGGGTCCCCAGCCGCTTAATGATTTTTTAGTTCCCATTGAAACAAATTAACAGATAAACTAAGGAAAGAAACATCTGTTCAAGCTAATGGGCATTCAAAGATTTGATCCCTTTATCTATATTCTACACTTTTGTCAAGAATCAAAACCTATTATAAGGGTCACAAAATCTGAAGAAAACAAAGTATTGCAAACAAAAATACTCGTATTGCATAATTAAAGCCAAAGAATGACAGTAACGGCGTAAAAGAAAACAAAAAAAACTGGGAAATGTACCAACTGAAGATACCCATATTGCTACTAACCTTCCTCAATGAAGACAGAGAGCCCAAAATCGGTGGCTTTTATGGGAGAATTCTCATCCTTGCTCACCATCAAGAAATTCTCGGGCTTCACGTCCCTATGCATCACCCCCATGAAATGACACACATGAACCACATTCACAATCTGCCGAGCAATCGACGCCGCTTCGCGCTCTGAGTAGCTACCCTTGGCGATGATTCGGTCGAAGAGCTCGCCCCCCGAGCACAACTCCATCACCAAATGCAGATTCTCCCTGTCCTCATAAACGCCCCTAAACTCCACGATATTGGGCTGCCCTGTCAGGTGCTGTAGCATCAGAATCTCCCTCCTAACGTCTTCAATATCCTGATGAGTTGCAAGCTTCCGCCTCGCTATGGACTTGCACGCGTATTTTTGACCAGTGGCCTTCTCTGTACAGAGATAGGTAATCCCAAACTGACCCCTCCCCAGCTCTCTGTCGAGAACGTAAATAGAGTTTATATCAACGTACGGTTTGCCAAGAATGTGTCGAATCTCTTCAGAAGTCGAAGTGGCTTTAGAGGAAGTGGAGGCCGGTTTGGATAGAGTTGGGTTATGCTGTTCTTGGGGTATCCTGGGAGCCTGGTTTGAAGGACGAGGAGATGATTCAGAGGCGGAAGTGGATGCGATTGGGATGTCACGGGATTTGGTGAAGCAGAGTCCCATTTGGTGAGAGAGAGAGAGAGAGTTCCAGGTGGTTGTTCTTTAGAAGGAATTTTGGTTGATCGCTTATAGCCTTCTATAATATTGATAGGAACAGCGTATATAAAGATTCTAGAGGAGTTTCTTTGCTTGCTGATAAACTTCATTTCTTTCTGTTTGTGCTTTGCTTTTGCCGCTTGGATGGTCCCGGGCATCATTCTTTTTCACTTTTTTATTTTTTATTCTATTTCAATTTTCAAGATACGTTCTTGCCTTTGGTTCGACTTCGTTGTTTATCTGAAGCTAATAAGCCTTTGTTCATAAAAGTTGACGCGTTTTACGCGACAGGGACTTTGAATTATCCTATAAATAGGTTTACTGCCTCTTACCCCATTTCTTTATTATAATATAATGTATTTGAAATTTTTATTTTATTTTCTTTTCTTTTAAATTTTTTTTAACATTTTAATGATTAAAAAAATTAAAAATATATATAACTTCATTGATAATCACTTTTTTTAATTAAGCAAAAATAATAATTAAAAACTGTAAAAAAAAAATAGAATAATAAAAAATATAAACCTATCATTATCCTTGAATTAATTGGCCAGTGGATCAAGCACTCCACATCGAAAAAAAAAAAAAAACGCACTTAGCTGATGTGGCAGCGCATTGCGTCCTGAATACGTTGATCTATAATAAAAGGCGTTGATTGGGTAGCCCAATATGCGGCCCGTGGAATTTTTAGAAGAAAAATGTTTGTTTTGCATATAGATTTTATAAATATAAATTAATATAACTGGACCTGAAATGTCTAAAAGGATTTCTTGAGGACGTGTTATTGGGCCTCATATTAACCCAAACTCAGCAGCATGACTGGGTCGGATTTGGTCGTGGCTGAAAGCTGCCTGTTGGGCTAGGCGAGAGAAATGGAGAATACTACTCTCTTAAGTCTGTTATGGAGATACACTAAAATGAGAGGAACTAATGACTTTCCCACAGTCAGACACCCCGGTATTACCAATTTGCCACCAAATCCAGTCTGTGATTCATTCTCTCATATAGTACTGCAAAACCACGAACTCTCCTTCTGCATTTAAAAATGTATATTTCATTAACCTTTTTTATTTGGAGTAGTTTTGAAGAACAAGTACTAGTTTCCAGCAGTATTGGGAGCAGCTTCTCATTAACCTCTTTTATCCATAAAAAGTATGTATTAAACATCTTATGCTCTTTTAGTTTTCAAATCCCGGAATAACATTTATATTGAATATGCACAAAAGATTAAACTTGATCCATGCTGTTTATATTTTTTGATGATGACGTGGAAGGTTGGAATTTTAATAATAGGAAATGTCCTGTTCTTGAGCTACAGGAGGGAAGCCAAATCCTTCATCAATTTCAAGAAGGCCAGCTGCAGATTTCTTGGCGCGCAAGGGTGAGAAGGGTTTTTGTTCAAAACTTGGATGAAACTACATTGCCTCGTCTGTTGAGGGGTTCTCTTCGACTGGATTGATGGGGTTTACCGTCCTTAAAGTCTTAATGCTCTATAACTTAAAGGTGTGAAAAAAATAAATATATATCGAAAAATTGGACCGACTCAAACCACTTAAATCAGTCCTAAACCGGTTTTCGTAATGGCAAAACCTATCAAAACCAGTCCGAATCCTGCTCTAGGCTTTTTAAGATCGGGCCAAACCAGACGGGTTATATATAATATATATATTTTAAATTATTTTTTTCATATTATATATAATATTTTTTTATATTATATATAATGATATAAATTAATTTAAAAATAAATTGAAATTGATAAATCACATTAATATTTTTTTTATCACTTAAAATCAGTTTAGAATTAAAAAAAAAATTCTAAATATCAAAATATTTGAATTTATATACCAAAGTTATAAATAAAATCACTAAAATATTATATATGGAAGTAGTAATTGAGCTTCACATCAACATTGCTATATATGATCATCATATGATATTACCAACCGTATATGCATGCATGCATGTATATATATGTATTTTTTTTTATAAATAGGCTTTTTTTTAATTTGTATTTTATTAAAACCGAATTAAACCATACCACAATCGATAAAACCGAATGTACCGATTTATAAAGATAACCGATGCGTAATCAATTTTTAAAAATATAAAATTAATATATATCAATTCGTTCTTAAATTTTATCTAATATCTAGGACTGTTCATCCGGGCTCCAACCCGGGAATCTGGGTACACCCGGACCGAAAACCGGGTCTCAAATCCGGATTGGAACTCGGCCCGGATTAATCCAGATCAGACCCGGTCTGGAACCCAGATGTACCCGGGTTTCGAAATAACCGGATTCTGGGTTCCGGGTTGAACCCGATTTTTTTTTTTTTTTCAAGTGGCTACAGATTATGTGATTAAGACTATAAATTGATCATGCTTTTCCATTTTTACAACAATTATCAAGGTACAAACCAATCATAAAAATGATGGAATGCTATAAAAGTTACAAGCACCCAGTTGATTAACAAACAAAATAACAAAATAAATCTGAAAAAACACATCCATAATACAACTAGCCAAAACACATCCATAATAAATCTGGAAAAACAAGTATGTTAAATATAGATAATTCAGGTACGAACAAGCTAGCAACAAGAAGAGAGCTCTGTAGTGGATTATGGCAATTTCGAGCAAGCAGCCAACTCCAACTCAATGCATGTGCTCCTGTTACTGAGTTGAGTAATCAGCCAACATAACAGTAAAGGTTCTTGGAATAAGTTGTCCCAAATAGCGCTCCCATCAAACAGAAAGACAAAGTACAGATGGGCTGCATTAGTCAAAAAATAGAAAGATATTATTTGTTGTTGTTTTTCAGAAACAAAACTTATATAGAACTGTTAAAACAATGGATTTCATTATTAATAAAACCTTGGCAATTTTATAACTATAGAACTGTCCCACAACTTAGGAAAAAATAAAGGGACAAAGCCACATGTGGTCCACAGTTTGCATTTTACATGATGATATATTTTGTGTCTACCTATGCCCCATGAAAGTCTTACTGAATGAGATCCGAGACATTAAACTTTAAAACACACCTAGAAAACATAAAATATATATATAAATAAAATTAAGTGAATTAACGAAGATTATAGGGATGTCATGCATGTTTTCTTAATCACCAAAAACATTTTTCCAAAACAAACACAACAGTGAAATATTGGTCGGTTCTTTATTCACATGGACAGACTTGGAGGCAACTTGTCAAGAAATATTCAAAGGAAGTGACTCTCACTAGTACGTAAAGTTAATTCCTTTTGGTTAACCCACAGAATTTTAAAAGAGAAGTACTTGAACCGACCAATGTTTTAATAAACTAAATTAACTCTTTCAAATCTCACACGAATGAGACTTTTGAAAAATGTATCAATTTATATGGTTGGCCTCTCTTGAGCCACATTAGAACTCCGCCCAATAGCCACACGAAATTTGTTATATTGCTCAATCAAGCGGCTTAACAAGAGTTTAACCTTGGACTCTATCTTATCTCCCATCTCATCCCCTTTGCATCGTCGCAACCAAAACCTCATTGACAACATTTTGTATCTTGGATCAAGCACAAATGCAACATATATCATCAAGTTAAACTTATCTGTGCTACCCCAATACTTTTCAAACTTAGTTTTCATATTCGTGCACATGGTCCTAGTGATGCTATCATTACTCATGCACATATTAATTAATGTATCTTCGATTGTGCACAATTCTTGAAAATATACATTAGCTGTCACATACAAAGAACTATAAATGTTCAATGTAACATCATAAAATATTTTCAATAACTCTACAAAAATCTGTGCTTTTTTCCAATCATCATTAGTGGGGTTCACGAATTCATTATCCACATACATATAATAGCGTTCAAAGGCTAATTTGTGTTTTATAGCGGTGCTCAACATCAAGTATGTAGAGTTCCATCTAGTGGAAACATCCAAGTAAAGCATCGTCCCGCTAATATTTTCCTCTATTGCACAAGCCTTGAACTTGGAAAACCTTGAAGGTGAAGACTTCACATATTTGACGACTTCTCTAATCGTTGATATTAATTGATTAACCTCTCTCAAACCATCATTAACAACCAAATTCAATATATGGGCAGCACACCGCATGTGAAGGAACTCACCACCCAATATGGTACAATCACTATCCTTTATCCTCCTCCTCATGTAATCAACAGCAACATCATTAGAAGATGCGTTATCAACTGTGATAGTCAAAATCTTATTAACCTCCCAATCATACAACCCCAAGTCTAACACCCTCCCAATAGTTTCGCCCCTATGATAGGGAATTTGGCAAAACTTTATTATTTTCTTATGCAATTTCCAATTGCAATCAATAAAATGTGCAGTAATACACATGTAGTTCATGTTTTGCACTGATGTCCAGGTATCAGTGGTTAGAACAATTCTTTGACCATCTAATAATTTCTTTAGCTGTATCTTTTCTTCGTTATACAGCTTAATACAATCCCTTTTTAGAGTGAGTCGGGATGGCAATGAAAATCGAGACTTTAAATCAGTGACATACTCAATAAGCCCCAAGTGCTCCACTAGCCTAAAAGGCAATTCACACCTAATAAAAAACTTAGCGGTTGACACCCTAAGTTTTTCAACGTCATACTTTAATACACTTTGTGAGCAACATACTCTTCCCTCCGCATCCCTTTTACCACTAGAGGATTTATTTTATCCAGCTCCTTTAATCCTAAGAGGGGAATTTTCACATACATTATAAAGGTGGTGATTCATAGAAGAAGTGTCATTCCTATAGTGGCAACTATAGTGCTTACCATAATGATTGAACTTAGCTTTTGGGTTATTGGGGTCCAGAGGTAGCACTTTCTCAAAATGTTCTCAAACCACCGATTGGTTACTAGATGTTTTCTTAGATTTTTTTGGTAAAGGTGGGATGGAATGGGTAGGCTGTTGTGTATATGTGGATGAAGAATTTGGTAGATTCCCATGCTCCTCCACATCAACTGAAAGAGAAAATGAGTCACTACCAACCCCTTGAGTTGTACCGACATTACAACTCACAGAATCTTCTTCCATCTATTATTGAGTAACAAACACAGTAGAATAAAAAATTAAACACAACAAATAAATAATTGAACATTATATAAACAAATCTAAGGGCCAATCTGTACTGTTCTAAATTTTGTTCTTTCTTTTGTATTACTAGCTGAAACATATCCATTAAAAAAAAAGGGTATTGAGTTCAGAGATTAAAGAAATATTTTCAAACTCTGGTCATAAGGGGCACTTGGCCCTTGTATTTTCACAAGTCAGCTAATAAAGGTTTCTTGTCTTGTGTAATACCAAACTGCATTTTTCCTCAAGTTTTGGACATTTTCTATCACAGTAAGTTCTAAGGAATAATAGCAAGAAGATAGCAACAACAGAATGGTGAGTTTGGAGCTTAGAAAACCTAATAGAAAAAGTTTAAGGTTCTGAATTAAATTCAGATAGAATAATGGTACATACACTAGCTGTCTCAAAAAAGAATTGCTCTTTGTTTAGTCCTTTTCTGGATTTTGACTTAAATGATTCGGCGGAGCTAAGCTAATTATGTATTTGGTTCAGTGGAGCTGGGTCCAGTTTATTTTTGCGAAACTTTTTGTTTGAAGAATCCAATACCATTGATTTTAAAGTACTTTTTGTAAAACCTGCTAACTGT
This sequence comes from Carya illinoinensis, assembly GCF_018687715.1. Lineage (NCBI taxonomy): Eukaryota > Viridiplantae > Streptophyta > Magnoliopsida > Fagales > Juglandaceae > Carya > Carya illinoinensis. Next base: position 34,419,717 of record NC_056758.1, read on the forward strand.
AAAACCTGGATAGATAATAAGCAACTTGCTAACTGTAAAGCTAGTGTACTTGCTAATAAGCAAGTTACATAATAAGCAACTTGCTAACTGTAAAACCTGGATAGGAAGTACCTTAAATGTACCCATTTATGCTGCCAATCATCACTGTGGTAGCAGATCATAATAGATTTTTTTTTTTTCTGATCCCCTCTATACAAATAGCAGAGTACTTATTTTTCCAATAATACATATTTTTATTCTATTTTTATACAAATAGCTTTGCTAATCTCCATGAATCAATGATATGTTTCATTTTTCTTGTGATTTCCCTCTCAGATTTTGACTGATTAATTTATTTTCTTCTATGATGCACATTTCTTCTTGAAAATGTTTTATACTTCCAAGTGTACTCAACTAGCAGTGGGTCCTATATAAATCAATGAACCTCAATATATAAATATATATATATATATATATGTTGACCCATATTCAGGAACATAATAACCAACTTAAAGAGGTGTATCGATTTACAGAAATCAATCAATGAACCAACTTAAAGATCTTAGCCACTTCATCTCGCACAAGATTACAGCAGTATAATCAAAGCAGAAGATTTAGCGAAAAAGCAGAGGGTAAACAAACCTTGGGCTCTTGAGAGGGAATAATCAAAGATAGGGCTTCGGAGAGGCTGAGATTGAGAGAGGGAAGACGCTAGGGTTTCGGAGTGACTGCACTGACTGGAAGAACTCTTTCGGTGCAGAGAGAGAGAGAGAGAGAGAGAGAGAGAAGAAACTAACCTAAAACGAGGGCTCGTTTTAAACCCGGGTACCGGAGTTTAAACCCGAGTTCCGGATTTAAACTCCAATACCCAGACTGGGTTCACCCAATTTTTATAATTCGGGTTTCGGCCCGGTTTTAATCCGGGTCAAAAACCTCAACTGGAAACCCGGTTATCCGGGTTCTGGGCCGGACCGGTTTTTAACCGGTCCGGATGAACAGCCCTACTAATATCGGAACACACTAAACTGGTCAAACCCTTTGCTCTGTTTGTAATTTTTGCGGGTTTGTGATTGGTTCTTGTTTGTTGCAGTCTGGTTGGTAATGTTATTCCGCTGTTTGGAGGTTTTTTTTTTTTAGTAATAAACTTCCCCTTGTGATGAATAAAAGCAGGAGGTTTTAAAAAACAAAAAAAAACAAAAAACAGAGAAAGAAAAAAGTACTAGTTTCCGGCACATTTCATCCCCTAAAAATTTATTTTACATCCTGTTAACAGCTGACGACAATAAAAGACACGTGTTGGAACTCATATATATAAGTAGACGCATGCAGATCTATCAATAATCCGATGGAATTTACCAAATCCCGCGTCAAAATCAGCAAACATCAACACATAATCCAGATTTCAAGGCCCAAACAAATAGCACCCAAGTTCTTAATTAGCATCAACACAAACTGCATGCCAGTCAACTATTGTCTGAAGAGTCACGATCTGCAGCAGCACTCACACACTTGGGGTGCACCTCGTACCCACATTCCAGGCATTGATAAGCCCAGCCAGACCCTTGCTCATCACAACCACAACATATAAAAGGTCCACCTCCATTCCCTTCGGAGACCAGAGTCAGCTCGTGGCGGTGGCCGGAGTGGAAAACTGATCTCGGAAGGCTCTCCGCCTCTTCATCCATCTGTTTCTCTAGCAACTCCACTTTGGCCTTCGTGAAAGGGTATGCATTTTCTTGGTACAGGTTTATCAAATTCCTCCCATGTTTGGTAACAGTTTTACCATCGGGGCCTAAGATTACCAAACAGGGGATACCACGCACGTCAAAGTGCTTAGCAAGGTCCTTCCCAGTTGGGTCCCCAAAAGGCAAAGCTAGCCATGGCATGGTTTCGAAGTAGGAGTCAAATGACTCCTGGTCATGATCATTTGATATGAGCACTACGTCGAAGTCCTCATCATCTCCCTTCTCTCCCAGCATCTGCTTGATCTCTTGGTAGATGGAGATTAACTTGGGCACGAATTTTACACAAGGAAGGCACCACTGAGCAGAGAAATATAGTCCAATTGTTTTTCCTACCAACGAAGCAACAGGCACCTGCACGAGAAAAATATCTGCGCATGAGATGCTACAGATCATGCCCACAAATAATATACTCATCATAATATTCTCAATCACAATCACGCTTGTTTATCTCGTCTATTTTAAATGACTCGATATGATAATTATTTAATGAAAATCAATTTAAAATATAACACCGTAACAATAGAATAGAAAAATAACATTTTTCTAACATATGCAATGAATAATTTAAAGCATTTCCACGGTGAAACTTCTGGCTGCAGTAAATTACCGGACGTCATAATCTCGCAATATTACTATGGAAACATTCGATGAAGTTGTTTGATTTATTTCAATATATGATAATCAAAATTGATTGCTAATAGCCTTTTTGTTACTATAAATTGATTGCAAAAAATCATTTTTCTTGTAGTGAATCTAATATATACGATATAAAAATTAAACGCATATACCTATATTATATTCTGCTTAGGCGCCCCTAACAAGAGATCGATGTGACCATATACCTATATTATAAACGCATACATGATCTATTTTTCATGCAGCCGACTTTAAGGTGATCTCTCTTTTACCTGCAAGATTTCCGACATCCAATGAGATCGGGGCAAGTCACCTTTTCGAGTACTGGGCAACGTACGGGGATGCTATTACGCGAGAGAAACATGAGCACATGTTGTGTCGACAGAAGGTACGTAGTAGAAAAAGAGGAATAACAGACAGTGTGGGCAGCACCAGCTCACGTATTGGTCACGACCCTTTGTTCACATGAGCAAATGAACGAATGATGAAGTTGACACCCTTTTTGTAATTGCATGCGCGATGGCATCAGTTCGACGTTTATGTTATGAGATTCGTGTAGAACTCATGTAAACCTCATGATGAGGATCCATATATGTTTAAATAACATGTAACTGTAGCAAATACTATGGTTATTAAGAAAATCACAAGAGTTATATATACTTCCTAGTTATGGTCAATAACTAAAACTAAATAAATTAAGCGACATGATGTGACTACTTTCTATAGATCATCGTCCTACCAATATGGACAATTAAAAGAATAATGCTAAATTTTAACACCATTACTATCAATTTTTACTAAATTTCAATTAATCTGCCTCAATTGAAAAAAATCTATTTTAAGTTGGGGTAATATATATATATATATATATATATATAAATATAGTGTGACTGACCTGTTTAGGGCTGGGATGACCCAAAAGATAGTCTCTATCATGATTCGTTAATAAATTGGTTAGGGTCTGGTTCTCATGCTTCTCCCTCTCTTCCTGGTGCAATGTCTCCAACCTCTCTTTAGTAAATGGGAAGGCTTCAACACCGTAGCGATATATGAGCTCCACACCATCATGCAAGGTTGCATCGTCTTTATTATCATTAGGTTGCAAAATAACAAGGCAAGGAATACCCTCGACATCAAATTTCCGGTTCAATGCTTTCTTTGTCTCCAAATCAGAGAACGGAATTGCCAGCCACGGCATGCATGCGTGATAGTCGTTAAATGCATCCAAGTCTTCATCCGACGAAATATAGACAATTTCAAAATTAGAACCACTAGTCTTTAGTTGCTCGTAGATGCCAACTAGGATTTTGGTGAAGTTCCAGCATGGTGGATACCAGTTGGCCGAGAAATACAGTCCTATGACCTTGCTTTCAAGATCAGAGACATTCACCTGCGACAGATCATGACCATAGAATAATAATAATCAGCAAGAAAAGTTTAAAATTTTAATGCTTTTTTTTTTTTTTTGCCCGTATTATAAACTAAATATTCACTTATAAATCGATGCGAAAAAAATGCACATTTCATATAATCAATATTTGATTGTGAAGATTTAATTATTATATTCGTCCTGCAGATAAATGACGCAGATCAGAGGAGGATACAGTGGACAGCACAAACGCCGTTACCCCGAGACGGTCCGGCCTGGAATTAGCCTAAAAGAAATGGAAAAAGGATATCGTACCGAATTAACTGTGTATAGGTAAGAAGGGGCCACGTGTTGTACCAAAAACCAATAGCGTTATTGTGAGGCTAGAGGGGATTATTACGTGAGACACGTGTGCTTTCTGCCTGGCTGTCCACGACTACTACAGCAGTACAGCGTACGTGGGGAGCCCTCCTTGATTAGGACGTCCAATTTGGCCTACGTCTCCCCTACGTCTCCCTCCTGACGATAAGCATCTTCTTCAGTGTAACTCCACTGAAAGTGGAGTGTGAAAGTCGGAATCGAGTCAATCTTTAAAAATATATATATATAACTAATTAATGTTTTCAGTAATGTATTTCAATGGGTCAATGAATAAATCAATACACAGAATTTCTCCTAAAATTCTTTTGGTTTTTCCATGCCTGGCCGAGTCTGAGAGCGAGAGCGCGCATCCGAACCAACTGATCCCCACCGACCCCAATGGACTTAAAACAGACGAAAAAAGAAACAAGGATGACAGCAAACTAAGAGATAATCATGGCTTCCATATTTAATGCACTGTTCCGTCAATGAAAGTAGAAACTGCTCAAACACGTTGCTTTTCAACAACTTTTTTGCCGGCGAATAACATTCGGACAGCAGACACAAAATATCCATTGTTCTGGTGGGAGCAAAATGGATCCAGTCAAAACAGGTAAATCTATATTAACCCCCCCCCCCCCCAACAAAAAAAAAAAAAACGCTCACATATCATATGGAATTGGAATGGTTTTTCTTGCAGCTTGATTGCTCAATTTGTTTCAACTTCCAATGAACTGAAGTACTTAATTATAACGTCCATACTACATACATAAAGTATGATCCATTAGTACCATAATTAAGCTTTTGCTCGCCGCAGAATCATAACCCAGTAATCTTTTGGTGAGATTATCTAAATACACGAGATGGTGTACAAAGTATTACATTTAAATCTAAGAACATGGACCAAACAAATCGAAAACGGTGCATATATACCACTTTAATTAGTTCTTTCTATTTTCTTAAACCATATAAAACGATTTTTTATTTTTGAGAAAATTATCTATATATTAGCTTAACAAGATGAGAGTATTACGCACGAGTGAGATAAAAGACCCTGCTACATAATCCAGCAACCAGCTAAATCTCAGGTGTACACTAATTAATAATATTCATGTCGACGTTACTCCGATCTACATGATCTCCACTGACAGACCTGCCTAGAGATCATCTCTTATAACCATGAGTCAGGCCAGCCGGAGTTATGCCACAAAACTCAAGTACCAGTAAACTATCAATAATATTTGAAGAAGTGAGCTAATAAATATGTAAACATTATTTGAATATTTCTGAAACAGCCGACTATCGTTCTTGATTAAATTAAACTCCTCATGAAATGAAAAAATTACCCAATAATTTGGTTTAAAAAAAAAAAAAAAAAAAAAAAACTCCCTATCGACGTCCTGTGTTAAACTAGGAACACGAAATAATTTTTTAATAAGAAATATTAATTCAAAAAATGGAGTCTTTTTATGTGGGTTTGCAGTGTGGAGTAGTAATCCTGTTTCTGCTAAAAATTACAGCTTGTAACAAAATGGGTGGTCCGATAAAGCATATGCTCACCTTTTGCCTAACTTGTTAATTAATCATTCATTTCACGAGAGAGAGAGAGACAGAGAGAGCACCTGAGCTCCGTTTGATGAGAGAAGATAATCACGATATTTGGACGCCAATAGAGATGAGATTCTGGAGCTCGAGTCGCCGTTAAGCATGGCTCGAAAGTCATCGTTCATCTCTTTTTCCTCCAGCTTCATCACACGCACACCCACACACAGACACACTCTCTCTCTCTCTCTCTCTCTCTCAAAATGAAAACACACACCAGCGTCACCGTCATTCTTCGAACGCTTATATTCCAAAGAACCATATTCTTTCCACATCATTACATCCTGTTCACTTCCCTCATAATACCCCAACGGTCCAACACGTAGCACTTACCTCTCTCCGGAGATAAGTACAGCCTACCTGCTAGCTTATGCAGCTACTGGTGCTGATGCACTAATCTCCGCCACATATTTTACTGCGCAGATCACACATCAAACCAAAACACGCCACGTAAATGGTAGGCGACGCAGTGAGTAGAACTTGACGTGGGAATTAAGTATTCTGTGTTCACACACCAAAACTTTTATTGGATAACGTGGCAATGTCCGTACTGTCATAAAAGAGTTTGAATTCTTGTTGGGAAAACGGTTAAAAATTTAAAAAAATTATAATAATAAATTTCGAAAGTGTCGCTATTTAAAAAGTAAATAAATATAAAATTTATATAAAAATTAATTTTTTAATAATAAATTTTAATTTTTTTTAAATAAATACTGAGGTATCTAATCTTATTTTTAAAAAGAAAAAGAAAAAAAAAATACATATATCTATTGTTGCTTTCACATTTTTCGAAATATAGAAGTTTTGACGTATGATAGTACGAGGTGCGTAAATCTCAATTACGAAAACACAGATCTAACGGCATCAATAAAAGGATAAGTATAGAGTGGATAAATATTATATAATTATTTTAAAAAATAATAAAATTTATTATTTAAAAATTAATTTTTTTAATAAAAATTCTATATTTGTTAATTTTTTTAAAAAAAATTATACGTTATTTATATAATCTATAATTATAAATATTATTTCTCTAAAAAAACATTTAATAAAAAGTTTGAATATTGAATTAAGATAAAATGATTGAAATGAAAGTTAAAAATTGAATAAAATATTTTTTTTAATATTATTATTTTTTAAAAATTTTTAAAAATTTAATTATTTATTATATTTTATATAAAAATTTATTAAAATTATAATAATAAAATAAAATAAAATACTTCTTATATCTCCTTAACTAAATCAAGCCTATAATTTTTGTCTTTTAAGTATTTACTTCCTTAGTTTTATTGCATGCCATTGGATAATTTTTATAGATTTGAAAAAATGAAGAAATAAGTAAATTATACACGTGGAGATCAGTATCACTACTTATTATCTTTTCCTTATTTTTTCTCGGAAACAAATTACTGACTCCTGAAAACAAAATACTAAATAAATCATTGGTCACAGTCTATATCGCATGATAACTTTTGACTATGTCAATTCGGATAATCATTATACAGGAAGAAATCAATAAAAAGGAAAACACTGCTTCTTCCATATATGAAATTATCTACCGAATATGATTTTATTTTTTTTTTCAATTTTTTATTTAATAATTAAGAAATTATTTTTAAATAAATTTGTGATTTTTTTTACATACTTGATTAATTTTAAAAAAAATGTTTGAAAAATAGTATTAAAAATAAATAGAGAGAGGCTGATCGGTGAGTCCAGTGGATGTTGCAATGTCCCAATCTAAATGATCACACAAAATACTAAGGCAGAGTGGAAGATAATGATGATGGCAATCATTTCATTATTGGATGAGGGGTACGAAAATTATGCCAGCAAACTCATGTCAGGGTGGAAAAAAATTGAAACTTAGGCCAATATTCTATAGCAATAAGGCGTTAGTTATAAAGGGCAGTTAATTAAGACTCTAATGCCATGAAAGCAACTTGAAATGAAATTAAAATAGAACAATAGAAAGGAGAGAGAATGAGAGAGAACAAATTGCACAAAATGCTATGATATTGAGCAATGAAACTTTGAACAAATTTAAAGAGATTAACGAAAACCTAGTTAATGAAAAAATACAGATAAACAAAAATTATATATGTAGTCATTTTTATATATTTTTTATACATTTTACTGATATGATTGATTGTGTATTTAAAAAAATTAATTTAACTAATTATATCAATGGAGTATATATAAAATATGAAAGAATGATTATATGTAATATTACTAAAAAATAAAATTAATTAATACGTTCAGTAGTCCGGCCTAATGGTTAAATATTATTATTCTTTCAAAAGGGAAGGGAAGCAACAAATCTAAGGGAAATATCCAAATCTCTTGTATTCTAACACATGATTATAATTTCTTGATAGTTTGGATGTGTAAATTAACCGTAAAACCAACTAATGATTGTGGTTGTTGAGATGATCATAAAGATACTGATAGTCGAATTTGTGGTTGTTGAGATGATCATAAAGATACTCATAAAGATATTGAAAGCAAATAAAAATAACAGTAATACTACGTATAATTATTTTTGTATATTTTTTATATATTTTATTAATATAATTGATTGGATCAATTTTTTTTAATATACAACTAATCATATAAGTGAAATGTATATAAATATACATAAAAGTATCTGTACATAAATTTTTTATGAAAACAAAGAATAAGATGAATGGAGCTCATTGTAAGATAACAAGAAGTCACGGGCTAGCTTTGAGTTTTTTTTACAATAATTTCCCTCTTTTTAGGGGGAAAAAAGTCCAAACTTTTAAATGTTGATGATATATATCTATTATATAAATAAGCGCGGATGTGGGTGTAACAATTTTTGTCTAATAACTTTTTTTTTTATATTTTACCACTGCTTTGTGTACGGTTTTATTGGGCCTCGTAGTTTGACCACATACAAAGAGAGAACGACAAAGATAGAAGGAGGCAGCATGGAGGCTCACATCAGATATGCAAATGGAGAAAAACCAAATGAAAACAAGGAAATTTAGAATAATATTTTCGAGAAACAAATGGCTGATTTACAAAATGATGAACATCGAGGATGATGATTGGAAAATGTTACATAGCATGGAAGAAAAATAACCAACCAAAGACTAACAAGAAGTGCACAGATTGGGGCTAAAACAGGGCAACAGTCAGACCAACACAAATGGAAATGCAAGAGGATTTTACAAGCTTGAACATGAAATAACCAAGGAAGAAATTAAGAAAGAGAAACGACATGGAGGCTCACGGCTTTGGGGGATAAAACAAGACACAAAAATGAAGCTAGAACAAGGCATGGTTTGAGGACAAAAACAACCAAAAATACAAGGGTTTACTCACAAGCTTGAACATGAAAATACTAAGTAAAAATAAACGAGAAAACCAAACATGGAAATGGGGCAAAAAAATAGAGCAAGGTATCATGGACAAATTAGACGAAAAAGAAGAAGAGTTTCAGCAATCCCATTTTGTAAATGAAAAAAACACGAAAATAAAAAGAAGAGGAAGAAGAAGAGCAACGGTGCACAAGGAAGTAGAAAGAAAAATAAATGAAGGAGAATAAGAGAAGCAACAACTGTAGTACATGGACTTGCAGAAAAATAGAAACCAAATAAGAAGATTAAAGTGTAAGCAATTACTTAACAAAAATAGAGGAACTAAGCTACTGCAACACCGATCGCAAAAGAAAAGAACACAATAAAAATGAAGAATAAGAAGGAATGGACGGCATGCCAAAGAAGAAAAAGAAAACAAAGAAGAAGAAAAGTAGCGTGCGGCACTAAAAACAAACCCACTCGAAAATAGAAGGGTCCAACAAATAAAAAGAGTACAATAAAAATAAATAAAAGTAAAATAAAAATACTATAACTCAATATTAATAAAATAAAATATTTAAAGTCCGATGATAAAATAATTTTAAGCGAAGAGCAATTTAAATACAAAATAATAATTAATATCAAGAAAACATATGAAAATAAATTTCACAACTTAAAAATTATAAAATAATCCAACAATTAACACTTTAAATTTAAAACAGGAAAACCACTAATCCTAATAATTTAAACAATCATTCAATAAAAAATTTGCCTTTTTTTACATTTTTTTTTTTTATTGTCAATTACTTATCCTTCCATATTACATTCATCTCCGTTAGGTCTGGACTTAACACAAATAAGATATCTTCAATTTCTTGCTAGAAAACACATCGCGTGGATATTAATCTTACTTTTCTTCATTTCATTATCCACCTCTTTCTTTTCTTTTATTTTTTTGTATAATCCGTTTTGGTGGGACAGCAGATCTACACTATCGTTTGCAGTGAATCGGTAGTTCTTCTATTGGGTGGCAATGGCTATTTTTGTGAGAGTAATGGCTCTCATAGTAGCATGTTGTGGCATCGTTTCCTTCATATTTGGAGTTGTTGCTGAAAACAAGAAGGTAAAGAATAGATTATGAGAAAATCTATGTAAGAAAATGATTCACCATTCTACTGCTCTTGCTCTTTGCTCTATTTGTTTTCTTGGATATTAACTGTTTTTCTACACATGGAAAGCAATATACTTAGAAAAATTTAAAATTTTAAGTAGCCCATCTAAAAATTTCATCACAAATGATTTATAGTATTTTTTTTCTTTTAAATTAATACTAATTGTTCATAAAAAGTTTTATGAGAAAATAACTTTTGACATGTTAGATTATAGTTTAGATTATAAATTTCATAAATTAAAAAATATATCATGTCTAAATTAAAAAATGTATAATAATTTTGAATCATAAATCAATCCTACAAATTTAACAAAAATATTTTAAATATTGACATTTCTATATTCTTGTTGATAATACATGACTTTTAACAAGTCGATCATACGAAGATAAATATGGGTTTAATTGTATTCATGGTAAATCAAATTTGATTTCATATTTTATATCAATATTGACCATGTCAGGCTAATATATATATTTCTATATATTAAATGTCACATTATTTTATATATTCTTCTTCAACATATAAATTTATTCATCTATAACATTAATATTACATTAATGGAATGGGGGTTAATTCATTAGAGCACTCCCAATAGATTCTCCTTCTTATCATTTAAAATATATTATCAAAACTCACTTTTTTTATTTTACATACTCACTTTTACAATTTACCATACATCAGCTTATCTATTTTTTTCTTCATATCATTTAAATAATATTTTTTTTATTTTTTTAAACATTTCCTTTCTACCAATAAATTTGTAATACCCATATTTTTTTTTATATTTACAATATATTATTATATACAATGTAATATAATTCAGTCATATACACACAAAATAAAATTATATAAATTAAATAATAATTTAAAATAAAATCAAATATGAAAAAATAGATAAATAATATTTCCAAGATATTTTTTAGAAAAAAAAAGGAGGTATTTTAAATGATAATCATAAAAAGAATTTGTATTTAAATGTAAAAAAAAAAAGAAATGATGGAATAAATGAAGTATAAACAGTTAAAAAATTATTTGAAGGATGAACAGTATCCTTTATGTGTAGCGGGTTGTTGTAATAATTTGTATTTTACAAACTCTTATACATAATCCATTGGAGCTCGTTTTATGAACAATTATCTAAATATTTTATATCTTTTGTATTATATATGGGCCATTGTGAGTACTTTTAGTAGGCATATGATCATTTTTTATCTTGTAATAATGGAATTAATGTTTTTCTTTACATTTTACAGCTCAAACAAATTAGTTAAGATCTTGTCTTATTTCTATTGTGAGAAGATAAAAATTAGGTATTTAAATATGAAGTTAGATAATTTATTAATAATTTTCTTTCATAAAAAATCATAAAATTTTTGTAAAAAATCTAAACTAGACAAATATCTTCAGAGAAATAATATTTGCAGTCATGGTTGTGCAAGCGGCGTGTAGTCGTTTTGAAAAAAATGAATTAATATGAGATCCACATGAAAAAAAACTAACTTTTTAATCGTGGACCTTATTTTTTTTTTCAAAACGATTATGCAGCATTTACAATTTCACCATTATATATAATATTGCTCGTATCCCTATTACTAGTGTGTATATACGCGTGTGTGTATATATATAATGTCACTTATTTGAAAGGCCTGACGGTGGAATTATGTATATACTTTTAGGCGTCACGTCCCACTCTGGGGGCAACTCTAGCTGTGTTTTGGCTTGGTCCCTAGTCTTATATGGAATGGAGTGTAGGCTCTACACTGTTACCCAGAACTCGATGATTTTCTTTTCTTTTGAAGTTAAAAAAAATAAACACATATATGCAGATAGATTGTCTCTTGATCGGTACTTCTGATGTATAAAATGGAAGCTTAATGTTAGACCCGTCAAAGTTGGGATATGAGTTTATGCTCATTAATATATATATATATATATATATGAAAAATTATACTAAGCAGTTCTACATCACATAAAAGAAAACATTACTTCTATATATGAAATTATCTACCGAATATGAAATTATTTATTTATTTAATAATTAAGGAAATATGTTTAAATTAATTTGTGAGATTTTTTATTTTTAAAAAATTTTAAAAAATATTTGAAAAAAAAAGTTAAGAAAAAAAAAAAAAAAAGGCTGATCGGTGAGTCCAGTGGATGTTGCAATGTCCCAATCTAAATAATCGCACAAAATACTAAGGCAGAGTGAAAGATAATGATGATGGCAATCATTTCATTATTGGATGAGGGGGCATGAAAATTATGCCAGCAAACTCATGTCAGAGTGGAAAATAATTGAAACTTAGGCCAATTTTCTATAGCAATAAGACGTTAGTTATAAAGGGCAGTTAATTAGGACTCTAATGCCATGAGAGGAAACTTGAAATGAAATTAAAATAGAACAATAAAAAGGAGAGAGATTGAAAGAGAACACAATTGCACAAAATGCTATGATATTGAGCAACTGAAACTTCAAACAAATTTAAAGAGATCAACGATAACCCAGTTAATGATAAAATAAAGATAAAAATAATTAATACGTTCAGTAGTCCAGACTAATGGTTAAACATTATTTTTCTTTCAAAAGTAAAGGGAAGTAACAAATTTAAGAGCAATCTTAACAGAATAGCCAAACATAAAAGAAATAGATGTTGAGAGCTGTTGGGGTAAAATCCAACCCACATTGGATTAGACAAAGCGTGTTCTCTCTCTTCTCTCGTATAGACATATCCCCAATATCATTCTATTTATTTCCTAGTAGATTTAATTCACGAATTAAATAAAAACACATGACCCAAATAAAAACACAAAGTTATGCTTTTTTATGAGCTAAATAAATATCACATGATAAAATTAAATAAATTAATAATTAAAAAATTAAATTTTTTAAGGTTAATATTATTTTATTACTATATAATGAATAAATAAATAATTTAATATAAATATTTGATGTAAATGAAATAGTTAAAGTCAAATTTATCTCATATTATTTTATTATTATATAATAAAAAAATAATTATTTCAATATAAAAATTTATGTAAATAGAATAGTCAAAATCTAAATTCTTTCCGTACTAAGTTTTCTTTACATACATATAATCTATTAACAATGCTTTGAAAATATCCAAATCTCTTGTATTCTACCACGTGATTATAATTTTTTCATAGCTTGGATGTGTAAATTAACTGCAAAACCACCTAATGATTGATAGAGTATTGAAGCTTTATTTTCCTAAACAGATACAATAAACATGATCAGAGAGGATCTAAGAAAAAACATCAAAATGCTACTATCGATGCACCAACAGTAAAAGATTAATGCATATGACAGTTTTACTTCAAACGAAATTTCTGGTTTTCTCGAATCTGTGGCTGTTGAGATGATCAGAAATATACTGAAAGCAAATAAAAACAAGAATAGGATGAAGGGGGCTCATGGTAGGACAACAAGAAGTCACGGGCTAGCTTTGAGTTTCTTTTACGATAATTTCCCTCTTTTCAGGGAAAGAAGGAGAAAAAAAAAAAAAAATCCAAACTTTTGATTGCTGATGATATATATATATATATATATATATAACTATATATATATAATATCACTTATTTGAAAGGCCTGACGGTGCAATTATGTATATACTTTTAGGGGTCACGTCCCACTTTGGGGGCAACTTTAGCTGTGTTTCGGCTTGGTCCCTAGTCTTATGTGAAAGGAATGGAGTGTAGGCTCTAGACTGTTACCCAGATCCACGATGACTCGATTATTTTCTTTTCTTTTGAAGTTAAAATAAATAAACACATATATGCAGATAGATTGTCTCTTGATCGGTACTCCTAAGGTGAGTTTGGACGTTGAATTGAAATAAAATTTAGAAATTAAATAAAATATTATTATAATTTTATTTTTTATATTATTATTATTATTTATTTATAAAATATAAATTTTAAAAAGTAATGTAATTTTAGAATGTACAAATTTCATGCATTCCATTTGAACAAATGTTTGGTTTATCATCAAAAAATAAACTTTTTTAAAAATGGGTGTGCATAACTTACATTTCTTATAATTGTAAATATCATTTCTTAATTTATTTTTCAAAACAATTATATTATGTAAGTATTTTAATAGATGTGTTATCCAAATCGACTTATAATTAAAAATTTTCATTTGAAAAAAATATGTAAATTGAAATTTATATAAAAAAATTCATTTTTAGTGATGGGCCCTAATATTTTTTAAAAAATAATGTGAGTTACAAGTTTCATACAAAATTTTTGTAAAAAATGGTTTCCACTAATAATTAAAAATATATTTTTTTTATATATTTTAATGTGAGGTCTACTTTTTTTTTATAAAAGGTTGTATAAAGCTTATTTATTTTAGAACTTGTAGAAATCATTTTTCTTTTTTCAAATAAGCATTGCACACCTTATAATTGTGTCTTGCATATATTACTGTTATATCACTACGTTTTCCGATCTTCTCCTTTAGTTAGGGGCCATGTTTGGATTCACAAGATTTTGAAAACTTATTCAAGTCATTTTTACTTAATCTAACGAACATTTTTTAACATTAAAATATTTTTAAAAGCTATTTCCATTCAATCATTTTTCTCGATTTTTATGACGATGACATAGAAATCAAGCATTTTCAAAAATAAAAAGCTTTCACAAAATCTCAATCCAAACATCACGCACTGCATTTTTTTCTACACATAGTACTTTCTATAATTAATTTAGAAAAAATAATAACCACAATTCGTGCACCTCAAGTAGTATGGTCTATATTTTATATATCTCCAAAATCTATAAAAATTTAATTCAGAAAATTACAAAGAGTATTAATTATCCTCCTACGTACCCTTTTCACCACTTTCATAAAATTCCAAGAAGTTAAACACCATGTTTCAAAGGGAAACTTAAATAAATACAAATGCATCAAGAGCCGTCTTTGTCCATTGCAAAACAATAAATCCTTAATGTCTTCTACTGAAATAATGTCTTTAACTTGATTGGAATTTGGAAAGGGAAAGGTAGCGAATTGAAGGATTAGGCTAAGAACTCGGAATCTTCAAATTCCAATGCCATGCACGTTGCTCATCTCCCTTTAATTGCAAAAAATCTTTGTCGTGTTCCGTAAAAATATATATATTGTTATTAAACTATCGAAAGGAGAGAGAGAGAGAGAGAGATAGAACTCAGAGAAGTTATGAAACTTATGAATTTCTTAAAGAATTCAACGATATATATAGGCGTACAAAGGGAACTATGCAAGTTACTATGCAGTACTATGCTGGTACTGTGCATATTTACTATGCAGTACTATGCTGGTACTATGCACTGTGCGATGTCGGTCATTTACTATGCCAGTTACTATGCAGTACTATGCTGGCACTATGCGCACTGTGCGATGTCGGCCATTTACTATGCCAGTTACTATGCAGTACTATGCTGGCACTATGCACACTGTGCGATGTCGGCCATTTACTATGCCAGTTACTATGCAGTACTATGCTGGCACTATGCACTGTGCATTTGACGGCTAGCTCAAGGTGGTCATACAATTTTACAATGTTATTTTACAACACTCCCCCTTTGGATGACCACTTATAATGAATATGCCTCGTTAAAACCTTGCCAAGGAAAAACCCTGTGGGAAAAAACCAATGGCGAAGGAAAAAGAGTACAATATTCATGTGTACCGTAAAATGCTTTAAGATTGCCTCATTAAAACCTTGCGAAGGAAAACCCAGTGGGATAAAACCTTAGCGAAGGAAAAAGAGTACAATCAGCATAAGTCTTCAAGACGTTACTCCCCCTGAAAAGTGCATGATAAAAGGTCTTCAAGTCTCCGCATTCCAATGTTCTGCACAATCTTCTTAAATGTTGCAGTTGGTAATGCTTTTGTAAATAAATCTGCCAGATTATCACTTGATCGTATCTGCTTGACTTTAATTTCACCTTTTTCTTGAAGTTCATGAGTATAAAAGAATTTAGGTGAAATATGTTTGGTTCTATCACCTTTGATATATCCTCCTCTAATTTGAGCAATACAAGCAGCATTATCTTCGTATAAAGTTGTTGGACTATCATTAATCACTGGAAGACCACACTTTTCTTGAATATGTTGGATCATTGATCTTAACCAAATGCATTCTCGACTTGCTTCATGAATTGCAATGATCTCTGAGTGATTTGAAGATGTAGCAGATAGTGTTTGTTTGACAGATCTCCATGATATAGCAGAATTTCCATAAGTAAATACATATCCAGTCTGAGATCTACCTCTGTGTGGATCTGAAAGATAACCTGCATCTGCATATCCAACTAATTGTGGACTTGAACCATATTGATAAAATAATCCCATATCAACCGTACCTCGAAGGTATCGAAGGATATGTTTAATGCCATTCCAATGTCTTCGAGTTGGTGCGGAACTATATCTTGCAAGTAAATTAACTGAAAATGCAATATCAGGCCGAGTGCAATTTGCAAGATACATCAGGGCTCCAATTGCACTGAGATAAGGTATTTCAGAACCAAGAATTTCTTCATTGTCTTCACAAGGACGAAATGGATCCTTCTGCACATCAAGTGATCGAACAACCATTGGAGTACTCAGGGGATGAGCTTTGTCCATGTAAAAGTGTTTCAAGACTTTCTCTGTATAATTTGATTGATGAATGAGAATTCCATTTGGCAAATGCTCGAGCTGCAGGCCGAGACAAAATTTCGTTTTGCCAAGATCTTTCATTTCAAATTCATTCTTTAAATATGTAGCAGTTCTTCTGATCTCTTCAGGAGTTCCAACAAGATTTAGATCATCAACATAAACCGCAATAATAACAAATCCGGAGTCTGATTTCTTAATAAAAACACATGGGCATATTGGATTATTCTCAAATCCTTCTTTCAATAGATATTCGCTAAGGCGTTTATACCACATGCGTCCGGATTGTTTTAACCCATATAAAGATCTTTGAAGCTTAATAGAATACATACTTCTGGATGTACTCAGATTAGAAGCTTCAGGCATTTTATATCCTTCAGGGATTTTCATATATATGTCATGATCTAATGATCCATATAAATATGCGGTGACCACATCCATCAACTGCATATCCAATCTTTTTATAACTGCCAAACTAATCAAATATCTGAATGTGATTGCATCCATAACAGGAGAGTATGTTTCCTCATAATCAATCCCCGGTTTCTGCAGGAAACCTTGTGCAACAAGTCGTGCTTTATATCGCACAATTTCATTACTTTCATTACGTTTACGTATAAATACCCATTTATATCCAACGGGTATTACACCCTTTGGTGTTTGTATAATTGGTCCAAAGACCTCTCGCTTTGCTAGCGAGTTTAATTCAGCTTCAATAGCTGATTTCCATTTTGGCCAGTCATCTCTATGTCGACATTCTTCGACAGTTCTTGGCTCAATTTCTTCATTACTTCTGGTAATGTCAAGAGCCATTTTATATGAGAATATGTTGTCGACAACAGTTTTATTTCTATTCAAAATTTCTCCTGTATTCATGAAATGTATCGAGATCTCGTTATTTTCAGGTACCTGTCCCTCTTCAAGGGAAGACATTTCATGAAATACCTCTTCAGGAGGTTCTTTCTCAGGAGATTTACTCTCTTCATGAGCATCAATTACTCTTATGGCCTGTGTTGGTATGGATTCTTCAGGAGTACCAAATTCATTTTGTATTTTCTTCTTTCGAGGAATTTTGTCCTTAGCACCAATAGGCCGTCCACGCTTCAGGCGTATCTTAGACTCGCCTATTGCTATTTTGGCAACTTGTCCTTCAGGGACTGCAATCCTTGCTGGAACATTAACAGCAGGAATATATGATTTTACCACACCTTTAGTGTCAGTAAATGCATCCGGTAATTGGTTTGCAACACTTTGCAAATGAATAATCTTTTGAACCTCTAGATTACATTCTTTTGTACGAGGATCAAATTGGGAAAGAGCTTTATTTTCCCAAGTAATTTCTTGTCGTGCTTCAGGCACCGACTTCTCTTTACACAATGTTTGTCGTGCTTCAGGCACCGACTTCTCATTACCCATTGTTGGAAAAATGGATTCGTCAAAATGACAATCCTCAAAACGTGCCTTAAACATATCCCCTGTAAGAGGCTCAAGGTATCTGATAATAGATGGAGAATCAAACCCAACATATATCCCAAGTCTACGTTGAGGACCCATCTTTGTACGTTGTGGAGGTGCAATTGGAACATATACAGTACATCCAAAAGTACGAAGATGAGAGATATTTGGTTGCTGACCAAATGCAAGCTGTAATGGTGAATATTTGTGATATGCTGATGGTCTAACTCGAATTAATGATGCTGCATGAATTATAGCATGTCCCCAAGCAGAAATAGGAAGATTTGATTTCATGAGTAAAGGTCTAGCGATTAGCTGAAGCCTTTTAATCAATGATTCAGCTAAACCATTTTGAGTATGTGTGTGGGCAACTGGATGTTCAACATCTATTCCTATTGACATGCAATAATTATCAAAAGCTTGAGATGTAAATTCTCCTGCATTATCCAATCGAATAGTTTTAATTGGATAATCAGGGAATTGTGCTCGTAGCTTAATTATTTGTGCAAGAAGTTTAGCAAATGCAGCATTTCTAGTGGAAAGTAAACAAACATGTGACCATCGACTTGATGCATCAATTAAAACCATAAAATATCTGAACGGTCCACTTGATGGTTGAATAGGCCCACATATATCTCCATGAATCCTTTGTAAAAACGATGGAGATTCAAAACCAACCTTTGAGATAGATGGTTTGATAATCAATTTACCTTGAGAACATGCAGAGCATGGATATTCATTGGGTAAGATAATCTTCTGATTCTTTAGGGGATGCCCATACGAATTATCAATTATTCGTCTCATCATTATTGATCCCGGATGTCCAAGGCGATCATGCCAAGTCATAAATATTTTAGGATCAATGCACTTCTGGTGCATTACAACATGTGATTCAATTGTTCTCATTTTTGTATAATACAATCCAGATGAGAGGGCAGGCAGTTTTTCTAATACGAGCTTCTGGCTCGAAATTATTTTAGTAATGAGAAGATGCTCTTTATCGTCTTCGTTAATGGTTTCAATATGACAACCATTACGACGTATATCTTTAAAACTTAATAAATTTCTTCTGGATTGTGAAGAAAATAGAGCATCATCAATGCAAAATTTGGTGCCATTAGGCAACACAATATAAGCTCTTCCGGAGCCTTCAATTAGATTCGATGAACCGGAGATGGTATGAACATAGGCTTTACTCAATGTTAGATTTTGAAAATATTTTTTATCCTTAAGAATTGTATGAGTTGTAGCACTGTCAGCCAGACATACATCTTTATTATTCATCTCGGAGATAGAAAGTTCATCAATAAGACTCATGATTCTACAAAATATATAAAACTTTCATTACTAAAAAAAAAACATTACAGAATAAAAATATTTTACAATAATATAAAGGAAATACATTAATTAAAAAGGAACACTTCCATGATCAACTCTACCACTAGAATCCTCAAAGAAATCAGAAACATCAAGACTTGTAATATCTTCTCCATCTATAGAATTTAAAGCATATGATGGTTCAGCAAAATTTGTTTCAAATTTCTTTGTTTTTTCTTTTATGGAAGATTGGTATAAGTCAACCAAGTGTTTAGCTGTACGACAGGTACGAGACCAATGTCCAGTCATACCACATCTATGGCATTCATCTTCATATTTCTTTACAAATTTATTTTGAGGACCTTTGCCCTTGTCTGAGTTGAACCACTTCTGGTGGTACGGTGTATATCTATTATTTTCCCTTTTAGTGTGGTCACTTCTAGGACCTCCACTTCTATAGTTTTTCTTACCACGTCCACGCCCTCTTTTTCTTTGAAAAGATGCACCATTCGCTTCTGGGAATGATGTAAATCTAGTACCATTCACTTCAGGGAATGATATAGAACCAGTAGGACGTGACTGGTGATTTCTTAATAAAAGCTCATTATTCTGCTCAGCTAATAGAAGACAAGATATAAGTTCAGAATATTTCTTGAACTTTCGCTCTCGATACTGCTGCTGCAGGAGCACATTCGAGGCATGAAAAGTAGTATATGTCTTCTCTAACAAGTCATCATCAGTGACTTTTTCACCACATAATTTCAATAGCGAGCTAATTTTAAAGAGTGCAGAGTTATACTCACTAACACTCTTGAAGTCTTGCAACCTCAGGTGCATCCAATCATGACGAGCTTTTGGGAGGATTACAGTTTTCTGGTGTTCATATCTCTCCCTTAAATCATTCCACAAAATAAGTGGATTTTTCACCGTTAGATACTCAGTTTTTAATTCTTCATGAAGATGGTGCCGAAGGAAAATCATTGCCTTAGCACGGTCCTGCAGGGACCCTTGATTTCCTTCTTTAATTGTATCTCCCAGGTTCATTGCATCCAGATGGATCTCAGCATCAAGGATCCAAGATAAATAATTTTTCCCAGAAATGTCAAGAGCAACGAATTCCAATTTTGTAAGATTTGACATTTTCTACATATATAAATCAAGAACATAAGTATGTTTAATATTTCATATTCATTTTGAAAACTATAAAAAAATATATTGAAAGACTTACTTGAAGTAGAGGACTATTAGCTTCAAGATCGTCAGAACTCTCGTGCTGATAACGTGTTATTAAACTATCGAAAGGAGAGAGAGAGAGAGAGAGATAGAACTCAGAGAAGTTATGAAACTTATGAATTTCTTAAAGAATTCAACGATATATATAGGCGTACAAAGGGAACTATGCAAGTTACTATGCAGTACTATGCTGGTACTGTGCATATTTACTATGCAGTACTATGCTGGTACTATGCACTGTGCGATGTCGGTCATTTACTATGCCAGTTACTATGCAGTACTATGCTGGCACTATGCGCACTGTGCGATGTCGGCCATTTACTATGCCAGTTACTATGCAGTACTATGCTGGCACTATGCACACTGTGCGATGTCGGCCATTTACTATGCCAGTTACTATGCAGTACTATGCTGGCACTATGCACTGTGCATTTGACGGCTAGCTCAAGGTGGTCATACAATTTTACAATGTTATTTTACAACATATATATATATATATATAAATAAATAAACAAAACAAATGGTTTGGCAGGAAGTCTTTCAATAGCGATTCGAGAAAGACAGAACGATCCATAATCCTGACGTATGCCATGCGCACTGCTGAACAAAGATCCCAAGTTTTCTCTTTGAACGGGGGTTTAATAAAAAAGTAAAGCTTTGCTAGATATAGTTCGTAAATACAGTTGGTGTACAGTCGACTGTACTGAATGAATAAAAAAAAATTATAAAAAAATTATTTTACATTCAGGGAGATCTACATGAATAAAAAAAATTATAATTTTTTTTTCATGTAAGTCTCGTATTAATTTACTTTTTTCTCCACGATTGCACGCCGACTGCATTTCCCGACTGCAAAAAGTATTTTTCAAAAAGTAATGTTATGTATAGTTATTTTTGTATATTTTTTACGCACTCTATTGATATAATTAGTTGGATTAAATTTTTTTTAATACACAATCAATCATATCGCTAGAGTACACAAAAGAATATCATTATGAAGTTGTTGATATATCATTTTATTATGAGAATAGTCACCCAATAATGGGTACCTTGTTTATTTATTTATTTAGTGATTAAACAAGTGGTTTTTTTAATAATATTGTGAAATTTTGTTTAAAATATTTAAAAATATAAATAATTAAATGGTCTTTTTGGGAGGAGTCTCGTGCTGGATGTAGCGTGACTCCTTTTATTGTAAGCACGAGCTCAATCTTGAGAAAGAATAACGATTTTTTTTTCTTAAATATTTTTCATTCATTTTTTTATATTCTTAAATGTGTTTATTTTAAAAAAATTACAATATCATTAAAAAATAATTTCTTAATCGCTAAATAAAAAAATTATGGGATCACATCGGACCAACTTTCAGGAGCACTAGCATTTCTCTTCATAAAATATTAAAAATTAAGGTTTTTATAAGGTAGATCTTATTTTCGAGTCTTGGAATGTGAGGTAGTATTTTTGCCATTCACATGGTTGTTAGCGTGCTAATATTTTTTTGATTATGTTACACATTATCTTATATCACATATTTTATATATTTTAAAATTATTTTTTAATTTAATTTAATTTAATTTTTATTAAATTAATTGAATTGTTCTATTTATTATTCATGTACTATATATTTATTATAGAAAAGATGAAAAAATAAAATAAAGATTTCTTGTTTGGATTTGGAAACTTTCTCAACTCATCTTATCATTATAACTTTTCTAAATCCTCATATAAAATATAATAAATAATTTAACTTTTTCAAATGTCAAAATAATATTAATAATATTTTATTCAACTCATCTAAAATCATCTCATTTTATCTCATCTGACTCCTGAATTTAAACTGGGTAAGTTGTTTGGATTCAAAAATCTTCTTAACTCATCTTATTTCATTTTATCATTATAACTTTTTCAAATTTTTACACAAAATATAATAAATAATTTAATCTTTTTAAATCTCAAAATAATAATAATATTTTATTTAATTCATCTAAAATCATCTCATTTTACTCTTGAATTCAGACCGATAATTTGTATTATGTGTGGATGATACTTAAAATTATTATATATATTTTTTATATCTCAAACACCTATTTAAAGAAGTTGATTTATATAGGCTTAATACTGTAAGTGTCATACTATCCAAAAAAAAAATACTGTAAGTGTCACACCATGTCACTATCGCACATTTTATATAAATCAGCAAATAAGAAATCATATAAAAAACTTATTTTATAATAATTAGAATCACCTTATTTTTAAAATATATATATTTCTCACAAATATATACAGCAGTACTCCCTGTTTAAATACAAAGTAGTGTTATTTAAGACTTCTATATTACCCATTATTTACATAATACAATTTAATCAGTAATATTTAAATTTTAAAATTTATCTTTTAAATTAAACTATGACATACGAATGGTATGTAGTGTAAAAAAATTTAAATATAAAATGTACTCAATATTTAAACTGGAAGAAATGATTATATTATAATAATAAGTTAGTTTGTGAATAATAGTGAGATAGTTTGAATTGGTTTGTTTTTACAAACTATCTCAACTTATCTCATTATTACAACTTTATCAAATTTTTATATAAAATAAAATAAATAATTCAACTTTTTTAAATTTTAAAATAAAAATAATATTAAAAAAATAGATTTTAATAATATTTTATTTAACTTTCAATTTTAATCTCAAACTTATCTTATCTCATATTTGAAAATAAACGAGATGTTTTACGAGATTTTAGGTAGAGAAAGAAAAAATGTTGAATAAAAAATATTATAAAATTAAAATATTATTAGAATTTAATTTTTTAATATAATTTTTATTTAAGGATTTGAAAAAGTTTAAATTTATTTTTAAAATAAATATAATGATTAATTTAAAAAATTTATAATAATTTGAAAAGAAATGAGAATAGAGACTGGGATTCACATAAAAGTCCTTAGTATATGTCAAAATTAACATAAGAGCATACAGGAAGAAGGACGAGGACAGGTGAGGATGCCAACTCGCGGAAGTTGTTGGATTGATTTTTAAAACGTCAATAATTAGAATTAGGAGGGACCCACCGTGGAGATCATCAGCTCTTTGTTATAAGGACACGTGTCCAGATAAATTCCGTGTCGAAGTTAGCGAACGCCGAAAGCCCCTCTCCTATAAAAATCTTTGATATGGAGCCCCCCTAGTGACCTGCAATCCAGCTATAAAGTGCAGCAATATTACGCAATCTCTTCATTTTTATACGTGATTTTTTTTTTAATTTTTTAATATTTTTTTTACATTTTTTTTGAGTTTATTTTTTTAAATTAATTTAATTTTTTATTCATTATTTATATATTAAATATTTGATAAAAGAACAAATAATAAAAATTTGAAAAATAGTAGTGTGTAAAGATTGTGTAAATAGTAAAAAATTGTGTAGATTTTTTAATAAAGGTGGTGATGGCTTGTTCAGCTTCGAACGCGTGGTGTTTCGTACGTAGTTTGGTGCCACGCCGCTGCTGCGATTTCAAGGAATTGAAATTTTCTAAAATTAAAGTAAAAGTGGCTCCGGTCAGTGAGGTTCTGTAATGCTTTCCTTTTCCAAAACCAATGATTTCGGCTTGGGAGGAATTGACCACTGATTCACTTTCGCGCGCACTTGTGAAAAAAAGATCTCATCTTACAAAAAAATATGTAAAAAAAATCATCCACTTTTTTTAAAAAAAATAATTTATACAAAATTTATCTATTTAAAATTTATATTTAACATTATTCTTCGGTTTGATCCATGACGTGTAAATTGGGGAGAGTGAAAAGTCAAGATTTTCAGGTCCTTTGTTCGGATTTGGGGCCCATTTCTGCAACTCCACATATCTTTGAATATTAGCATTCCTAGAGCCCGACTCGTTCTCATGGGTCACACGTCTCTCTCGCCAACGCAACTTTCCAGTTCGAAGTTTTAGACTGGGCCTGTCCGTTCAAAAGAACAGCAATGAAAATAGAGTGCCCAGATTGATGTCTGATCATATTTTATTCGTGAAATAGGTTGACATTTTCAACCTTTTTTGGGGGAATGGCGGGGGCCGGATTAGGTTGAAATTCAATTTAATGCCGGCTTTCGCATTTACAAGACTGAAACTCCAAATGATTCGAACCAAATTCATTTACAAAATAGAAGATATTTTTATCAAATAAGTTTAAAATTATTATAAGGGAATAATTATTTTTAAACGTCGCCCTCAGTTAAAATAGAATTGAAAAAAATCATCAATTTTCAAGCAACAAGCTTACACTAATGTAGTGACAATTAAGGGGTATCATTATCATTTTTAAGCATGAAACTCAAGCTTCAGACTTGACAATACAAGAATAACAATAATAATAATAATAAATTGAAGAAAAAACAAATTCATCCAAACAGTAAATAAGAAAAAGAGAAAAAAATGGAATTCACTGTATAATCACTTTTAAAAAATCAATAAAAGATAAGATTTACAAGAAAAAAATAATTTTTTTAATAATAAATTTCAAAATAATTACGCGTTCCTTTACTTACTTTACGATTATACTTATAATTAACCTTTTTAAAACTAGCTGTAATTCAGCTGTAATTCGCAGGGAATAAAAGAGCACTGCGTGAGTGCTACCCAATCAGATTTGAGGCTGAAGATATGTGAAAGTTGCAGTATAAAAGAGCACTGCGTGAGTGCTACCCAATCAGATTTGCTAATGCTAGCTGGTCCTCACTGGATTACTGCCACTGGTGAAATTGAAATTTTCCGGTAACCTCATTTACTCCCCAATATATGTATGATTTAAGAATGGAACACACTTTTATAGAAAATAATTAATTCGAATAGTCGAAAACCGAGGCCTCCTGAAACTTCTGCATTCTGTCCACTACCCCATACTCCTTTCGGCACCGCCTCAAAATACTCGATCCACCGCTAGCGCCAGCTTGCCACCACTTCCACAGGCTTACCCAGTAAGGAAACTACATTTTCTCAGAGAGAAAACGTGTCGCAACGAGTTATGCCAGATTATGCACCTTTAAACCAGACTAAAAAAACCGTACGCTACGAATTACGAGGATGATAATGAAAAAGCTGACAAAATTAAATTTCACAAGGCCTGCTATCGATATATAATAATAATAATAATAATAATTAACTAATTTTAAACAGCAAACGAATAATAAAATAAAGTACAAGTTTTGATTATTTCTTAGCAAGGATTTTGATTAGAGGCATTGAAGAACTGGGACTCGAGCTTCGACCTACAAACCGGACACGCCGATTGCTTAGAAAGCCAAGTGTCCGCGCACTCCACATGGAACCCGTGGTTGCAACCGGGAATCAGTCGTGCCAGTTGTCCGCTCTCGATCTCGTCGAGACAAACTGCGCACTCTGTCCCCAAAACCAACTCTTTTCCGGTGACCTTGGGCAGCTTCTCTAGTTCCGCCACCGATAAACCATTCTGGGTTGCTGGCTTCACCGGAAACTGTGGCTCGTTCTCGGAATTCTTTACGTACCATAAGAGACAGATGTAGAGTAGGTACACCACCATGGTGCCGGCGCAAGGTAGAAAGAGGGCCAAGAAAACCCAAACGATCATTGTCTAGGGTGGCCGGTAGAGAACTGACTGTGATGAGTAAGGAGGCTTGGTGGACACCATAGCGCGCGTTTAGGGGTGTGGGAAATTGATGAATTTATATGGCCAGGTTGGGGTTGCTTGGGTGGGTGTGTAACCGGCTGGCAGGGTATTCTGCGGTGGGAAAGTGTGTCAATTTTCAGCGTTCGATTGGAGCTGACGTGGTTTTGTTTAAAGGGGTGTGAACGCGGTTATATTGGAAAGAAATAGGACTTAGGAATCAAAACCTATAAAATTTAAAGATATGATGTTATTTAATTTTTTTTTTATTTAATATATTATTTATATGATATAATTTAATTAGTAAAATTTATTTTTTAAATCAAATTATACCACGCCGATAAGGTTTGGCGAGGCTTTCAAATAAAATTATTAAAATTTAAATAAGGATATAAAATGCAGATAAATAATTTCAATCAAATACTAAAACTATATTGTATTAATCAATTTATAGGTATACACGAGTTTGAATACGACACAATGGAGATGCACCCAACTGCAGATAAGAACTAAGTTATATATATGCAACTAAGTTAAAGGTATACACTATAGTTGTCCATTTGGATTTAAATAATGTGATTTGGTTGTAGCCATTCCTGAAGTTTATCAACAATATTATTTAGGCTTAGTTTGGATATCAAAACGGTTTCATCTAATTCTATAATTATAATTATTTAAAATTTTTATAAAAAATATAATAAATAATTTAATTTTTTTAAATTTTAAAATAATAATAATATTAAAAAAATAATATTCTAATAATATTTTATTCAACTTTCACTTTTTATTTAAAATCATATCTAATCTTACTCACCATCCACACTATACCTTAGTTTCTACAATTTATCTTTACCAGCATCTTTTGAGTTATCGAGTGGGAGATGAAGCCTATGTCTGAATTGTCAATCAACCATCTTAACAAAAAACATCCAGTGTTATATATAAAAAATATATATTTATATTTTGACCTTTTTTTGTTTTCAAATGCAATAGATTTCGCAACAGGGGACTTATTACACGTCAATTTTGTAAAGAGTTTTGTTATATATAAGTAAAGTTGCGTACTAATTTACGTATTAATACTGATTTTTTTATACTTAAAAGTTAAATTAGCATTATTTTTAATAAAATCTACTTTTTGACCAATCACAATAAATTAATACACATATTAATACATAAGTGTACTTGTAACTAGGCTTTTTCTTTTGTAAATAGTTTCATAAAGAGATGCAAAAATAAATTTTACAATGAAATGTTATCCTCACGTTATATAAATCTCGACTCTCTGTTGGCCTTTTTTTTTTTTTTCAAGATCTATTTTTGTAAATGAACTGGTCCGTGAGGATTCTGTAATAAAATTCCACCAGCACAATCTCATAAATAAAGTATCAAATTTATTAGCAGTTGCACTTTTCAGCATCAAGGGTTGCCTTAAAGCATTTTTTTAATAAAAATTATATTTTTTTATTTATTTTTATTTCTTGTCAAATGTGTGGGGTATGAATAATGAGTAAAAAATTTAATTAGTTTATAAAAAATAAAATAGAAAAATATGATGTGTAATGTATGAGTAACAAAATTATTTTTTTTATCAGCCGCTGACCGAGAGGTTTTGTTATACTAATTACTAATACGACAACCGTCATACAAAATATGGTTGCGTCCATCCTTTCTTTTTTTATTTTTTTTGGGTAGTAACATTAGAGATGACTATATACCCATAATCGGAAATTACTAAATAATTGTGGAATATAAATGATGTGGCACTTTCGAGTTTTAACAATATGCCATGACATTAATTAATCACTACAACATTTTGGGATTTATTCCACGGAGGAGATTAGTCGGAAAAGGCTAGGATTAAGTGGTAAAAAAATTTTTCTTACCAAAATTGTTTGTGGCTCGTTCGTGACATATAATAAGTGGCGAATACTTTTTTTCCACAGAAATTTTTTTTCATGGAAAAAGATACATTTTTTTCACGAATCTAGTTTGTGAAAAAAACTAGTTTGTCCCATGGTAAAAGCTGTTTAGATTTAAGCCATTATAGTCCTTTAAATTTATTTACCTACTAATATTTTTGGTTGAAAATAATACAATTCTCACGATAATATTCATTGAAAATATGGTGACATAAAGTTTTTTGTGATGTATCTTGTTGTGCCAAAAACATGCTTGTAATAGACTTTGTGGTGCCAAAATGAATTATAGTTGTCAAAGTCCATCTTTTTCCCACCATCTTGTATGATTGCTAATGTTTATTTTTCATGAAAGTCAACAGTTTGGTGGCAAATATGTAATACTTACCGAGCGTATAGGTAGAAAAATGTATTTGCCACAAGTTACATTCATGGCAAAAGCTAAGATATTTTAGAAAAAAAATGCGAGAGAGAGAGAGAGAGAGAGAGAGAGAGAGAGAGAGAGAGAGAGAGAGAGAGAGAGAGAGAGAGAGAGAGAGAGAGAGAGAGAGAGAGAGAGAGAGAGAGATTTAGCTGAAAATAATCATAACAGATAGTCTAATATAGGCTTAAATAAATATATTCCAACATTAGAGATCAAAATTGACACTTACAATAATTTAAAAATAAAATATTAGAAAAATTTACATTTATTTTTACAAACTTATCCATTCCCAATACATTCAAATTTTAGAAACCAATACCAAGTCATGCTTTACAAACTCATCTTTATCCCAACACTTCAAAATAATTCATCTTTATCCAACTCCATTCCATGCTCAAACATCAACACAAATGAAGTCAAATTACCTGTAAAATAATGGGTGTCTAATCAGCGTGACCTACAAAAACCATAACTGGAAGCACAAGGGATGCATAATTATAAGAAAAACAGAACTTCAATATAAGTGATGACCTTGCTTAATGCAAGAGTGAAGCAGTTCTTTGCTGCAGATAGATCTTCCTTCTTCCAAATCCAGTTGCCTAAACACAGCTAAGCAACTGTAAGAGATGGATTCAACTTAACCTG
Source organism: Carya illinoinensis (assembly GCF_018687715.1). Classification (NCBI taxonomy): domain Eukaryota; kingdom Viridiplantae; phylum Streptophyta; class Magnoliopsida; order Fagales; family Juglandaceae; genus Carya; species Carya illinoinensis. The sequence goes on from NC_056758.1 coordinate 34,449,201, forward strand.
GAACAGGGAACAACCAAAATTGAAAGAGGAACTTCAGCCTGAGCACTAAAATGGGTTACAGTACTGAAACTAAAAATTTCTATTTTTTATATATTGGTAAACAAGTTTTTTGAAAACCAACAATTTCTTCTCACTCACAGCTTTTGAGAGATGATCCTCTGCTTCTTTCCTATAGTTTGGAAATACATCCAATATTTTTCCTCTCAGATATTCATATGCTGCACGCTGCATGGGCAATTTCTTTTATTCTGCCTAATGACACAATAATATCTCAAATAGACTCAAATGAGACATAAATATAGATTAGCAAAGAATGAATAATAATGGTAAATTCCCAAAGCACTAATCTGTATCATTGGCAGAAGCAATCTAGAGTGCTATAACAAGTGCAGATGCACAACATATGACCATTAAGAGGTTATGCACAAGCAAATGCCAACTTCTTCTGCTCATCTGATATTAGTTACAAATTTCAAATAGAAAAGTTTTGTGCAATTCTTTTGTAAAATACGGGTACCATTCTTTTACAAAAAGATTGCGCGAGACTTGTCTATTTGAAATTTGCACAGAACATCTATCATAAGAAGTTAAAATAAAATGATATAGCTTACATGCATGCATGCTAACAATGGTTATAAAAAGCAATCATGAAACAAAAGCTTCTCGAAATTCTTACCTTCATTTTCACCCTTCTTTCCCTTTACAATATATGCATGTTCCTTTGTCTAAATGGCTGCAGGAACCCTCAAGAAAAACTAATAGAGAGAAGGGTTAGCTGTGCATCTCTTGGAACACTTGCACCCTTTAAATAGCAGAACTCTCAATAACTAAAAACAATAATTTAATATATCTCTTAAAAAGCCCAAACTTTGAATTTTATCACAAATTCTCACGTGTGTGGCCTCTCCTCCACCCTTACCGAAAGATAGAATATGGTTCCCTAATAATTCATTCCAATATGCATTAATATAAGAGTATGTAAGCCACTGAAAGGAAAGGCCATTAAATAAAAGTCAAAATTTGTCTGAAATAATCGTAGACCATCACCCTTAGTAGAAATGATTGCTATAAATATTGATAGGTAGGTGGACAGGACATGTTGTTCTTATTCCCCCTCTTTTGTTAATTCCCAATGACTTAGGAAAGAAAGGTTATTAGACAAAACTACAAAGGCATACAGCATGCCCTTATATCTTTACAGAGTACATAAAAAGTTCGATCCTTTTTCTGGTTTCTCAAATTATATTTATTTTTTCTGGTTCTCAATTAGTTTATTAGATGCTAATCTTGATGAAGGATCGATATATCCAAAATGGGGTGCTAATTATATTCCCGTTTTAATGGCAGAGAAAGCATTATACTTAGATAGTAAACATCGTCCAAACATTTTTTACTTAAGTTGTTAAATTGAATAGAACAAGTCAGTGACTAAATGAAAGAAAAAAGAAATAACATAGTTGAAATCATTGTGCACCCTCGTAATACAGGTTGTGCCTGCAATAGATGATTCTAAGCATTCCAACCAGTAAAGCAAATATCTTCATGATGGCTAATCTTAGGTCCAACCATTTTAACATAAAACATGATGGAGTAAAAGATCAATATATACATCAAGAAGGTGTAAATATATCAAGAAACCCACTTCAAGTTCTACAAAAAATAAAAAAATAAAAAAATTAAGCAATAAATATACGGATTAATTATCACTAACCCACTTCAAGTTCTACCTACTTGAGCAAAACCAAGCCTTTAGAACCAGCAATTATATTACAAAGAAAAATCAAAATAACGTAGAGGAAGACTTACAGGAGGTGAAGGGTGGGGCTTCAAAGGTGGCGGATCGGGGCTGGGGAAGGGTGGTTTGAGTTGCTAGAGGATCGGTTTGAGAAATGGTGAGAAGATGGTGGCCAATGGTGGTACTACAGCGGCGCGGGGAGGATTTTGGGCCGCGGCTTGCAGCCGTATGTGGAGGAGTTTGGCGGCGCAAGAGGGGCTGAAAATAGAGGGGTGAGGCCTCCAGCTGATGGGGAAGAGAATGGGAGCAACGGCGACAGAAATGGGCGGCGCACGGCGGGGCAACGAACCACAACCCGAATGGGTTTCGCACAGCCAACGGGGAGGAGATAGAGAGCGTGGCGAAGGGAGGTTGGGGTGGGGGAGGTCGCCAAGGTGTGGGGGAGCTGGTGGGTTGGACGGTGTCACCGGACAGCGGCGGACGGTGTGGCTGAGTGGAGGACGGAAGTATGGATTTGGTTTGGGTCGCGCACGGGCTGGGGGAGAAATAAGGAGGAGAAAGAGGAAAAGGAAAAGAAAGAAGAAAAAAGAAAGAAGAAAGAAAAAGGAGAAAAAAAAAAAAGGAGGGAAAAAAATTGAAGGGAAAGAAATAAGGTGTGATCTTTTTTTTAATCTGGGTTTTAAAATAGACCTAATGAAAAAGATTTCATAATTATAAATTTAAATAATATAATTTAAATGCAATAATTTAGTAAAATAAAATAATAAAATCTATTGACTATAAAATAATAATTAATAATAAGAAACCACATCAAAATAATTTTTATAACTAAAAAAATCATAAAATAAATCTAGCGAGAAATCCTATAAATTTAAAACAAAAGAATTAATATTTTAAATCTCTAAAATAAATCTCTTAAAAAAAAAAAGATAATCGACGTTAGGTGTTAGTGTGAGGTATACAGTAGGCTAATGTATAATATTTCTCTATTTAAAAATATGTAGAGATTTTTATGGCGAGTAATATTTGTGGGAATTACTTATTTAGTAGCGGGCAAAAACAATAAGCCACGATGATGAGGGTACAAATTAAATAATTTTTTGCGATGACTTTAATCTGTGGTAAAAAGTCAATTTAACTTGTCACAATAACTATTTTTCCACTAAAGACCCATATGTTGCCCAAATTTATTATCCAGGAAACAAGTTGATCACAAAAACTACAAATATGGTAGAGAAAAATCTTTTGCCATCAAACATTATCGACCAGAACAATTTCATGGGAAAATGCCTATGTATTTTCTCTCCAAATATTTTGGTGGCAAAAGGCCACTTTTTCCCACGATAGCTAGCCGCAGAAAAAGAATTCATGGCAAAAGCCCCAAAATGTTGTAGTGTTAATGCTTATGTAAGCATTAGTTTTCAATGATATGCCATTCTTTAATAGGTTAGAAGTATCACATGTTTGTATTTTGAGATTGTTGACGTAGTGTTTTATACGTTTGAATAATGTTTTAGCAATTTAAGCTCAGATTTTCACCTATGAACATAAAGAAGAGGGTGGATTTAGAGTGGTTCGAGGAGCTTTTGATACCTAAATTAGTCTTGCGTATTTTTTATATTAGCCTTAGAATAATGAAGTTCAGAGAGCTTTCCTTTTACCCGATACATGGCTTTTATATGAAGTTCTCAGGGAACTGTTCCCTGTGTCAAGATTAAGTCATCTCGTCCATGTCGATCTCAGTCTGGGTATTCAATGCGGCTTGTCATTTTAAGGCAGATATTTCAATGTGATGTGGCTCCAGGGACGATGCATTTAATGCGGCGTGGCTTCCAGGACGAGTCTCAACGATGGGTGAATGGAGAGTCACTTCTGGTCCCCTCTATTAGAGAACAGAGGGTTGTCCGCATCTTTCGTTCATCTGCTAACACAAGTCCCAAGAGGTTATTTGGACAGTGAGATGAGATGATATGAGATGCTTTTAGATTAAAGTTGAAAGTTAAATAAAATATTGTTCAAATATTATTTTTTAATATTATTATTGTTTTGAAATTTGAAATATTGAATTGTTCATTATATTTTATGTGAAAATTTGAGAAAATTATAATGATGAGATGAGATGAGATGGTTTCTCAATTCCAACGGCCTCCTAATGCTAAGTGTAATAAGGAATGTCAGAGTTGGTGGGTCCCCACTATCCCCTGTGTCTGGTTTTCCACGTTTTGCATCCTTCTTCTTCTAATGCAACCTTGGGGGCTAGACCCGTTAGGCGACTCTAGAGCCTCTGAAGAGTGGGGCTTGGGCTAGAATGTGACCTAGGGTTTGGGCTAAACTCCACTTAGGATGGATCGAGTAGAAAATGCCCATCATAGAGACTACCTAATAATTACTTATCTTCACACTATAATGATTTTAGTTAAGAATATTTCATCCAACATAGAAATACCTTAAAAACCCATCTATCAATTATCATGCTAAATATGTGCCTTGATATAATGAACGTAGAGAACATTCATCGACTTTCAAAAGCCAAACGAATGAACAATCAATCTTCTTCTCAACTCTCCCATTTGGGCTGTTTTCATAGTATTGTAGCTTATTGAAAAAGATTGTAAGAAGATACTTGCGTACTCTAGTCATCTTGTACAGAGATTGGAGAACGAGGTTTTAACTACTTTTTGTGTATAATTAAGATTTCTTATTTTGTAACTTTTTATGATTTTAGAATGCATAGTATTATTTGAAAACCTTTATACTTATCACGTACTATTCACATGATATAATTTGATTTGTAAGATTTAAATTTTAAAATTTATCTTCTAAATCAAATTATGTGACGTGAATGAATGTTGTAGGGTGTCTAATATCCATACCCCCAAGTGTACTGATAGGTGCATTTGCTTTTTTTTTTTTTTACATTTTTTAAATATAATTTTTTTTGAATATTGGACCTAGCTATTTGTATATGGTTATTATTATTATTTTTTTTTAAAGAGATTGATCTTGAAAAGAAACTGATCTTTATTGCAATCTGAAGACTTACAACAACTCACTAATGACAGTGGACTGAATACATTGAGGAAAATATTCCAAATCATACAAGTCTTCATCTAGATTAAAAGTATCTCTAGCTAGATAATGAGCAGGCATATTTACACCTCTCTTACTATGGGTCACTGACCAATTAGCAAATGAATTTAGGATTCTCCTAGTATTCTCGATCAATAAGCCCCCTAACCTCCAATCTTTGTTAGCCTTATCTAGCATATTCACAACTTGCAATACATCCCCCTCTAAGATGATCTGTTTGAGCCCCATCTCTTTACAAAACATAGCTGCTACCAACAGTCCATATGCTTCTGTGGTAAAGGAAATTTCACTTAGCTTTCTAGAGCTTTAAGAGTACCAAAAACCTGACCCTTAAAGTCCATAGCAATCATACTAATCTCAACTCTACCCTTTGTATATTTAGTAGCTACATTTCATTTTAGCTTGTAAACTCACTTTGTTGGTTTTCTCCATTCGAGTGGTGATTGAAACAAACTAGTTGACCTCTTTTTGGGCACTTTATTAGAGCTTTTAAATATCATCAGCTCATCAATTGCTTTCTCGAGAAGAAAAGTAGGATGATGGAAACTTTTCCCACATGTGAATTCATTCCTTCTTGCCCATATTAGCCGAGTAGTTATAGTATCCTCAAGCTCATCCTACTCTAAGTTTTTAACCATATGGTTCCAAACATCTAGGAAGAACTCACTGTGGCACACCATTTTTTGAATTTTTTTGCAACTTTGACTCCAAACATCTATAGCAACTCCACACTCCCATAGAACATGTCATGAGGTTTTTGAATCCAAGCCACAAATAGGACACACACTATCCTCCACCATTTTCCTCTTCATTAGCTTAGACAGAGTGAGAAGTGCTTCACTACATGCCATCCAAATGAATGTTTTCACAGCATTAGGCACCTTCATCTTCCAAATAGCTTTCCAAGCACCCTGACTCAACCTCCCATTTGATGATTCACTTTCATTATTGGTCTCGATTTATCTATGGAGATGATAGACACTTTTGACAGAGAAAACCCCAGTATTATAAAGGATCCGGCCACACAAGCTTGTCTTCCCCTTCCCTAAGGCTAATTGGAATAGACTTGATCAAATACACTTCCTGAGGAGAAAATAGACGCTCTAACGAATCATCCTTCCACCCTTTCAGCTCAGTGTCTATTAAATTTGTTGTCCAGATGACTAACACAAGATGGGGGTGAATTGAGTTGTATTTAAAAAAAATAACAATTATAAATCAAATATACAATATAAAATATAAACAAAATACGAAACAGTAATAAATATAAAGAGTAAGGGTAAAAGAGAAGCAAACTCAATATGTTAATGAGGTTCGGCCCCACTGCCTACGTCCTCGCCTTAAGCTACCCTTGAGAATCCCCAAATTCACTATTCAACCTCATTCAGGTGGAGATAGAAACCTATTACTCCTTTGAACAACACCGCTACAAAGGATCTGTGTAGAACACCCTCTACACTTGCAATCACCTTACACGTAGTGATTCAACTATTTCCTGTGTAGAACACTTTCTACATACATAAAGTTTATACACACCCTTTTATTGATACAAGAGCTGATAGTGGGTAGGTTATCAGAAAACACTTCTCAATGAGTGAAATAAGAACAATATAGCGCAAACTATATCTTTCAAAATGAACAAGAATTAAGGCTCAATACTTAGAGAAGAGAAAATGAAAGCTTTGAATAAATGTTGTATGCTCTTGGTGTTGTAAATGTGAAGCTCTCAAATGATCTATTTATAAGCATATAAGACTTCATATTCAAATTTAAAAAGATTCATATGTCAAAGATAACATCATTCACTTTTTCAAAAAATTCAAATAAAAGATTCTTCTTTTTCAATTGTCAAAGACAACATCATTCATTTTTCAAAAATTTCAAACCTAATATTTTACTTTTGGCATATGAAAAAAGGAGCACACTTTACTTTTCAAATATTTCAAACAAAAACATCTACCTTTTGCATAAGTCAAAAAAAACATCAATCACTTTTGAAAATATTCAAATAAAATATGCACATGTGAAAGATGACAATCAATCATTTTTAATATTTTCAAAGTTCAACCCTTTAATCAAGGTATGCACATGTGAAAGATAACAATCAATCATCTTTCAAAATTTTCAAATTTAATTTTCAAAATATTCATGCACATGTGGAAAATGTATTTTAATATTTTATGATAAAATATTAATTTTTAGCCTTAATCCTAATTTCAAATTTTTAGAGATTTACAACATTATTTTATGACTTTAATGTGAACTTATTCCTTTCTTGCTCATGCTTGTTTCCTTATTGTACTTGATTCCATTGTGTAGACAACTTGAGCTTGAAACTCCTTTATTTTTTGAATTCATTTATTGTCATCAAAATTCATGTGTAGATATATAATTACACAAATCTTGAAATCTTGGGTTCAACAAAATTAGCTACCAGTTCACAACTCTCAGAATCAGCTCTAGGTGTTAAAACTTTATAGGAGTATGGTCTTGGTAACTACCAATCTTTCCAAATATTCACTCTTTAACCATTATCGATTCTTCAGAACATGCATTTTTTTAGTAGCTTTATACTAGAAAAATACTTCTCAAAACATAAGAAGGTCCATACCCTAGTTTAGCTTCCAACATATCCACATTTTAAAAATATTTATGCTTGAAGATTTGAGCAAGGAGAGAGTTAGGACTCTAAATCATCCTTCAAATTTGTTTGAAAAGCATTGCAATATTGAAACTCTTGAAGTCTCAGAAGGCCAAGCCACCTTTGTCCTTGAAATTGCTCATCTGGTTCTATTTAACCCATTGAATCTTTGAGTGATCTTTATTATAACCCCATCGGAATCTTCTCAGGAGCTTATTAAGTCTTTGGGTAATTGAGAGAGGAAGAAGAAATATGCCCATAGTGTAGGTAGTAATTGCTTTAAGAATAGCCTTCAAAAGCAGCTCTTTGCCAGCAGCTGAAAGGAACTTTGTTTTTCAATTTGAAATTCTTGCCCAGGTTCTGTCAATAAGGTAATGGAAAGTAGCTGATTTTGATCTTCGCACCACTGCAGGTAGCCCAAGACACTTCTCAAAAGATCCAGTAGATTTCACCCTAGTAATTCTTAGAATATTCCTCTGCGTAGCATTAGGAGTATTCTTGCTAAAAAAGATTAAGGTCTTCTCTTTGTTTAGTGCCTGTCTTGAGGCTTGTTCATAAAACTCTAAAATTTGGAACACTCTACACCATTTCTTAGAGTTAGCTTTAGAGAAGAGGAGGTTGTTATATGTAAAAAACAAGTGGTTGATGCTGATAGGGCCCTTGCCAATAAGGACACTGGAAATACTACCACATGCTTCAGCCTGATATAATAGAGAAGACAAGGCTTCTGCACAAATAATAAACAGGTAGGGAGAGAGAAGATTTCCTTGTCTAAGTCCCTTAGATGGAATGAATTCTTTATTAGGCTCTCTATTGATTAATATAGAATATGACATTGATGTGATGCAAGACATAATGAGAGAAATCCATCTTTGATTGAAACCCAGCTTGATCATCACAATTTCTAGAAAACTCAATTTCACTCGATCATAAACTTTACTCATATCAAGCTTGAGTGCCATATGGTCTGTTTTCCCTTTCATTCGAAAATTCATTTAATGGAGAGTCTTATAAGCCATAAGAATGTTGTCAGAGATAAGCCTTCTTAAGACAAAAGCACTTTGATTCAAGGAGATGATTTCAGGTAGAACACATTTAAGCCTATTAGCCAATGTTTTAGCAACAATTTTATAGATTATATTGCACAAGCTAATGGGCTAATAGTTAGCCAGTCTCTTTGATTCCTTGATTTTGGCAATGATAATGATGAAAGTATCATTGACACCTCTAAGGGACCCACTGTGGTTGAGCATATGAATAGTAGATTTACAAACATCCTTCCCAACTACATCTCAGTGACTTTGGTAGAACTGAGCTAAGAATCTGTTGCCCAGATGACTAACACAAGAGGGGGGGTGAATTGAGTTGTATTAAAAAAAATAACAATTATAAATCAAATATATAATATAAAATATAAACAAAATATGAAATAACAATAAATATAAAGAGTAAGGGTAAGAGAGAAGCAAACTCAGTATGTTAACGAGGTTCGGCCCCACTGCCTACGTCCTCGCCTCAAGCTACCCTTTGAGGATTCCCAAATTCACTATTCAACCTCCTTCAGGTGGAGATAGAAACCTATTACACCTTTGAACAACACCGCTACAAAGGATCCGTGTAGAACACCCTCTACACTTGCAATCACCTTACACGTGGTGATTCAACTATTCCCCGTGTAGAATACTTTCTACACACACAAGGGTTATACACACCCTTTTTCTGATACAAAAGCTGATAGTGGGTAGGTTATCAGAAAACACTCCTCAACGAGTGAAATAAGAACAATACAGCGCAAGCTATATCTCTCAAAATGAACAAGGATTAAGGCTCAATGTTTAGAGAAGAGAGAATGAAAGCTTTGAATGAATGTTGTATGCTCTTGGTGTTGTAAATGTGAAGCTCTCAAATGATCTATTTATAGGCATATGAGACTTCATATTCAAATTTAAAAAGATTCACATGTCAAAGACAACATCATTCACTTTTTCAAAAAATTCAAATAAAAGGTTCTCTTTTTTCAATTGTCAAAGACAACATCATTCACTTTTTCAAAGAATTCAAATAAAAGGTTCTTCTTTCTCAATTGTCAAAGACAACATCATTCACTTTTTCAAAAAAAATCAAACCTAATCTTTTACTTTTGGCATATGACAAAATGAGCACACTTTCATTTTCAAAAAATTCAAACCTAATCTTTTACTTTTTGTATAAGTCTAAAAAAGCATCAATCACTTTTGAAAATATTTAAATAAAACATGCACATGTGAAAGATGACAATCAATCATCTTTAATATTTTCAAAGTTCAACCCTTTAATCAAGGCATGCACATGCAAAAGATGACAATCAATCATCTTTCAAAATTTTCAAATTTAATTTTCAAAAATATTCATGCACATGTGGAAAATGTATTTTAATGCTTTATGATAAAATATTAATTTTGAGCATTAATCCTAATTTCGAATTTTGAAGAGATTTACAACATTACTCTATAATTTTAATGTGAACTTGTTCTCTTCTTGCTCATGCTTGTTTCCTTGATGTGCTTGACTCCATTGTGTAGACAACTTGAGCTTGAGACTTCTTTATTCTTTGAATTCATTTGTTATCATCAAAATCCATGTGTAGATTTATAATCACATGAAACTTGAAACCTTGAGTTCAACAATCTCCCCCTTTTTGATGATGACAAATATTTGATAGAACTTGAAACCTATATTAATACTTAAGCTCCCACTGAAAATATGCGTTAGTTTTTCAAGCAAAAGTATAAATATAATTCCAAGCATATATAACAAGTTTAGCAATTTAAACAATGTTAATGTTCTAGTCTAACACTTCTCCCCCTTTTGGCATCATTAAAAAGGATCCGCAACAAGTAAATGGACTGAAGAAAACGATGCGTTTAATAGTCACTGTATATAGTTGAAAAATGGAGCCGTCCGTGACCCGACAAGTGCTGCAAAGCCTCGAGGCCTAACTCTATGAATTTAATACGGCTGAAGATTTAAACAATCGCCTGATGTTGTTGACAAACGGGATTGAAGGCTTCGAGTTTCTATAAAAAAATGATCATTTTCATCTATCGGATGCCAAAAAAATAATCACTTCTTGACCTGAGTTCTGTTTTTCCACAACGATAGAATGGCTAAGCAATTATCTTCCACTAATGTTCCAGACTTGAATCAGGAACCCTTGACGCATCAATCATCAATCTTCTCTCCTGAGGCCGTCAATACCATGATAGGAGCAGTGAACCGTTTTTCTAGTAAGGCTGATTCTGAGATTATTGCAGAATCAAGAATGCTCAGTAATCAATATGCTGCCTCTGTTACGATCATGTCTTGAAGGTTAATGGCGAGGGTGAGTGAGATTGATCATCTTAACATGCAAATATTTGAGTTACGACAGAAGCTTGCTAATAAGGATAGTGAGAATAAAAGGCTAAAGCAAGAAAACCAAGAGTTGAAAAAATTTGCAGATTGGTATGCTCATGATCTGCAACCACGAATAGAAGAGCTGGAACGAGAAAGGGTTCAGATACAAGGTCAACATCGGCAGATAACAGCAGAGGTTCATCGTTTACTAGAAAAATAGGGACAATCTACTGTTAATCTCGCTGGCTTAGTAAGAAAACTTTTGACAATGTGTGTCCAGCATATCTTGTATTTCTTTTGACTAAATAAGATTTGAAGAGAAAATAGTTTGTCTTATTCTTTATGCTATCTCTATAAAATCAGTCCTGAAGTTCATCTAATCCGCATCAAGTTTTCATCTCATCTCTATAACTCATCTGCATTCCTTCAGCATTCTCGTTTTAAGCCTTCTATTCTTTTCTCAATGGCTCATTCTTCTAACATTTCTCTAGATCCATCTATGAGGCATTCTGCATCTCAACCTCCTGTTCTTTCTGCAGCTACCATTGGTGCCATGTTGCAGCAAGAAAATAATAATCTGACTAATAAGTCAGATTCTGATGCTATTTATGACTTGGTGAGTCTTGGGACTCGCTACTCTTCCTCTATTGTGGCTTTTTCTCAGCGGCTACAAGCCAAAAATCACGAAGTTGAAAAGCTCAAAGAACAAATTGTTGTACTTCAACAAATTGTTCAAGAGTCTCACACAAGGGAAGGAATCATTCGGCAGAAGAATAAACAGTTGAAATCTTTATTAGATTCTTCATTCCGCTTGCCGGTTCCCATGAATAAGAATGACATGATATTGTATGAAGAGAATGAACGCCTCAAACATGAGGCTAAGAATCTCAAATTTATGTAAAAGTATTAAAAAAAAATCTATCTCTATTTTTATTGACTCTGGTCTATCTTTTAAGAGATATTCATAGCATGCATCATACCTATTTCTCTTCTGATCATACATAATCTATCTTCTGGTAAAGGTTTTGTGAAAATATCTGCTAACTGATCGTGTGTGTTTGTGAACTCTAACATTATATCACCTTTTTGCACATGATCTCGAAGAAAATGATACCTTATTTCAATATGCTTAGTTCTAGAATGTTGTATTGGGTTCTTTGAAAGATTTATAGCACTTGTATTATCACATTTGATTGGAATGTGATTATACATGAGTTTAAAATCTTCAAGTTGTTGCTTCATGTAGAGAACTTGAGCACAACAACTACCCGCAGCAACATATTCTGCCTCAGCAGTAGATAGTGCAACAGAATTTTGTTTTTTACTAAACCAGGAAACTAATGCATGACCTAAGAAATGGCATGCTCCACTAGTGCTTTTTCGATCTATTTTACAGCCAGCATAATCTGCATCTGTGTAGCTGATTAGATCGAAAGATGTGTGCTTAGGGTACCATAACCCTAGGTTAATTGTACCACTAAGATATCTAAGAATGCGCTTAACTGCAATTAAATGTGATTTTTTTGGAGATGATTGAAAACGTGCACATAAGCACACACTAAACATAATATCTGGTCTACTGGCTGTTAAATATAATAAGCTACCAATTATACCTCGATATATCTTTGAGTCAACTGACTTACCGGATTCATCTTTATCGTTTAGTTGATGGGCTCATTGGTGTTCCAATTTCCTTAGCATTTTCCATCCCAAACTTCTTCAGTAATTCCTTAATATATTTTGATTGATTGATGAATGTCCCACTTTTTGCTTGCTTAATTTGCAATCCGAGAAAGAATGTAAGTTCACCCATCATGCTCATCTCAAATTCTTCCTGCATAGTCTTAGCAAAAACTTGACACATATTTTCATTAGTAGCACCGAATATTATATCATCAACATAAATCTGAATCAAAAGAATATCATCATTTTCATATTTAATGAAAAGAGTTGTGTCGATTTTTCCTCTTGAAAAACCTTTTTCAATCAAGAAACCACTGAGTCTCTCGTACCAAGCTCTAGGAGCTTGTTTAAGTCCATATAGTGCTTTTGTGAGTTTGAAAACATGATTTGGGGAAATATGATTTTCAAAACCTGGAGGTTGCTCAACATATACCTCTTCATTTATAAAACCATTTAAGAAAGCACTTTTAACATCCATTTGAAAAAGTTTGAAATCTTTATAACAAGCATATGCAAGTAGCATTCGAATAGCTTCTAATCTTGCGACAGGTGCATATGTCTCATCATAATCGATTCCTTCTTCTTGATTAAAACCTTGGGCTACAAGTCGAGCCTTATTTCTAGTAATGACTCCAGACTCATCTTTCTTGTTTCTAAAAACCCATTTTGTTCCAATAATAGTATAATTTTTGGGTCTAGGAACAAGTGTTCAAACATCATTTCTTTCAAATTGATTCAACTCTTCTTGCATAGCTAGAATCCAAGATTCATCAAGAAGTGCGTCATCAATATTTTTGGGTTCAATTTGAGATAGAAAAGCAGTATGATTACAAATATTTCTAAGAGATGATCGAGTACTTACACCTTATGAAGGTTCTCCCAAAATTTGTTCCACTGGATGATCTTTCACAAATTTCCACTGTTTGATTGCATCTTGTATTAAATTTTGATGATCTTTCCTGATGGCTCCATGTTGAACTTCCTCTATTGCTTTCTCTTTGTTGAGATTGAGACTTTCTGTGTTATTTATACCTTCTGTTTCTTCATCAATAGATTTCTTAGAGAGTGGAGAATTAGATTCATCAAATACTACATGCATAGATTCTTGTACAGTTAAAGTCTTTTTGTTGAATACTCTATAAGCTTTACTATTAGTAGAATACCCGAGAAAAATACCTTCATCAGATTTTGCATCAAACTTGCCTAAATTATCTCTGTCATTCAAAATAAAACATTTGCATCCAAATACATGAAAGTAACCAATGTTGGGCTTTTTCTCATTCCAAAACTCATAGGGGGTTTTATCTAATTTAGACCTTAACATAACTCTATTTATAACATAACATGCAGTACTTACCGCTTTGGCCCAAAAATAACTAGGCAAGTTGTTCTCATTGAGCATTGTTTTTGCCATCTCTTGAAGAGATCTATTTTTCCTCTCTACTACCCCATTTTGTTGAGGAGTTCGAGGAGCGGAAAAATTATGAATAAAACCGTTTTCATCACAAAATGTTTCAATATTTTTATTAACAAACTCTTTTCCCCTATCACTTCGGATACTTGAAATAGTATAGCCCTTTTCATTTTGAATTCTCTTGCATAACTTGGTAAAGGCATTATGTGCCTCATCTTTACGAGCAAGAAAGATGACCCAAGTATATCTAGAGAAATCATCAACAATAACAAATGCATAATATTTTCCTCCTAGACTTGCAACTCTATTTGGTCCAAAAAGATCCATGTGTATCAGTTGCAATGGTCTAGTAGTGGAAATATGTTTCTTAGTTTTAAAAGAAGTTTTTGTTTGTTTACCAAATTGACATGCATCACAAATTTTGTCTTTAAGAAAATATGTTTTTGGTAAACCTCTCACAAGATCATTTTTTGAAAGTTTGGAAATAAGTTCCATGTTGGCATGACCTAATCTTCTATGCCATAACCAACTAGTTTCATTTTGAGCTGACAAGCAAATAGCATCTTGTGAGGTAATTTCTTCAAAATCAATTGTATAAACATTATTGTTTCTAAAAGCAATAAAACAAATATTACAATCATGATCATTCAAAATAATGCATTTATCCATTTTAAAAGTAACCGTAAATCCTTTATCACATAATTGACTTATGCTCAAAAGATTATGTTTTAAACCTTCAACAAGTAGAACATCTTCAATTATGAGAGAAGATTCATTACCAATTTTACCTATTCCCACGATCTTCCCTTTCGAGTTGTCTCCAAATGTCACGTGTCCTTCTTCTTTAGATCTAAGATCAAAGAACTTAGTCTTGTCTCCCGTCATGTGTCTTGAACATCCACTATCTAAAAACCACTTATTTTTGCTTGTGGATGACTTTATGCATACCTATAAAAACAATTAAAATGATTTTTCTTGGTACCCAAGTTCTTTGGGTCCTTTATTTATTAGTATTAGAAGAAACAAGATTTTTAGGTACCCATATGGCCCTAATAGTCATTGTATGATTTCTTCTAATAAGACAAGTATGATAATTATGACCATTTCTATTACAAAAATTACAAATAGCATGTGACATATATGAAAAACTTGAATGATTATAATAATATCCTTTTTTGACAAAATTATTTTTATGAAAAGAATTTTGAATATTAGTCTTTGAGGTAGAATGATTATCAAAGAAATTTTTATAAGGTTTGTATTTTTGATTTGGCATATATCCCAAACCTGCCTTGTCAAAAACACATCTTTGACTACCAAGAAGTTTTTCAAAATTTCTTTTTCCATTCGTAAAGTTTTCAATAATATTTTCTAAATCGGTTTTCTTCTTATTCAATTCAAGATTTTCATCTTTCAAAATGATACTTTCTTTTCTTAAAATTTCAATTTCGTTTGTTAAAGAAGAATTTTTCTTTTTCAAAGCAGTATACTTGATACCCAATTTTTCAAATTCCTCATAAATCTCTTCTAAAACATTTTGCAATTCTTCATATGAAGGATTTTCAATATTATCAAGATTTGTTACCTCAATGTCATCTTTAGCCATAAGACAAAGATTTGCTGATTCTTCATTGCTTGCTTCACTATCTGAGCTACTTGAATCATCATCCCATGTAGCTTTCATTGCTTTCTTGCCCTTGTTTCGATCTTTCTTTAGCAGAGGACAATCTGGCTTGATATGACCAGGTTTATTGCATTTATAACAAATTAAAGTGTCGTTTTTACCTGAATCTTTCTTGGAAAACTTTTTGAAAGATTTCCTCGGAGGAGTTCTATTTTTCTTCAAGAACCTCTGAATTCTTCTTGTTATCATCGCAACTTCTTCATCTTTATCGTCATTTTCCTCATCTTCATCACTTTCACTTTCATGAGGAACAGCTTTAAGTGCTAAGCTCTTCTTTGGCTTTCCTTCTTCTTCTCCTCTTTTCAATGTGTACTCATGGGTGATAAGTGACCCGATGAGTTCATTGACTTCGAGCTTCTTGAGGTCTCTAGCTTCAAGAATCGCTGTAACTTTTGATTCCCAACGTTTTGGTAAAGAATTGAGAATTTTTCTTACTATCTCCACCTTGGAATAAACTTTGCCAAGAGCTGTCAAGCTGTTTATGATGTTAGTAAAACGAGTGTGCATACTAGAAATAGATTCATCATCATTCATCTTAAACATTTTATATTCATGAGTAAGAATATAAATTTTTGATTCCTTGACTTGCGAAGTTCCTTCATAAGTTACTTCCAAGTTATCCCAAATTTCCTTTGCCGTAGCGCAATTCATTATTCTATTAAACTCATTTCCATTAAGAGCATTATATAATAAATTCATAGCAGTTAAATTTAAAGTATAAAGTCTATCGTCTTCACGATCAAACTCTTCTTCTTCCTTTTTGACCTTTACTCCACCAACCACTTTTGTTGGAATATAAGGTCCATTTACAATACATTTCCATATTTCTCTACCTTGAGCTTGAAGAAATATTCTCATTCTAACTTTCCAGAATGAGTAATTATCTCCACAAAAGAGTGGAGGCCGACTACTAGATTGACCTTCACCAAATGAAGCTGCAATGTTAGCCATAAGATCTTAACTCAAAAGATAGTTAATCTTATAATAGAGCTCTTAGCTCTGATACCAATTGTTGCCCAGATGACTAACACAAGAGGGGGGGTGAATTGAGTTGTATTAAAAAAAATAACAATTATAAATCAAATATATAATATAAAATATAAACAAAATATGAAATAACAATAAATATAAAGAGTAAGGGTAAGAGAGAAGCAAACTCAGTATGTTAACGAGGTTCAGCCCCACTGCCTACGTCCTCGCCTCAAGCTACCCCTTGAGGATTCCCAAATTCACTATTCAACCTCCTTCAGGTGGAGATAGAAACCTATTACACCTTTGAACAACACCGCTACAAAGGATCCGTGTAGAACACCCTCTACACTTGCAATCACCTTACACGTGGTGATTCAACTATTCCCCGTGTAGAATACTTTCTACACACACAAGGGTTATACACACCCTTTTTCTGATACAAAAGCTGATAGTGGGTAGGTTATCAGAAAACACTCCTCAACGAGTGAAATAAGAACAATACAGCGCAAGCTATATCTCTCAAAATGAACAAGGATTAAGGCTCAATGTTTAGAGAAGAGAGAATGAAAGCTTTGAATGAATGTTGTATGCTCTTGGTGTTGTAAATGTGAAGCTCTCAAATGATCTATTTATAGGCATATGAGACTTCATATTCAAATTTAAAAAGATTCACATGTCAAAGACAACATCATTCACTTTTTTAAAAAATTCAAATAAAAGGTTCTCTTTTTTCAATTGTCAAAGACAACATCATTCACTTTTTCAAAGAATTCAAATAAAAGGTTCTTCTTTCTCAATTGTCAAAGACAACATCATTCACTTTTTCAAAAAAAATCAAACCTAATCTTTTACTTTTGGCATATGACAAAATGAGCACACTTTCATTTTCAAAAAATTCAAACCTAATCTTTTACTTTTTGTATAAGTCTAAAAAAGCATCAATCACTTTTGAAAATATTCAAATAAAACATGCACATGTGAAAGATGACAATCAATCATCTTTAATATTTTCAAAGTTCAACCCTTTAATCAAGGCATGCACATGCAAAAGATGACAATCAATCATCTTTCAAAATTTTCAAATTTAATTTTCAAAAATATTCATGCACATGTGGAAAATGTATTTTAATGCTTTATGATAAAATATTAATTTTGAGCATTAATCCTAATTTCGAATTTTGAAGAGATTTACAACATTACTCTATAATTTTAATGTGAACTTGTTCTCTTCTTGCTCATGCTTGTTTCCTTGATGTGCTTGACTCCATTGTGTAGACAACTTGAGCTTGAGACTTCTTTATTCTTTGAATTCATTTGTTATCATCAAAATCCATGTGTAGATTTATAATCACATGAAACTTGAAACCTTGAGTTCAACAGAATCCATCAGGGCCTGGGGAGCCCAGTGGATTCATTTGAAAAACTGCCTCTTGATCTTCCTCTTCAGTGAACTACATCATTAGTTTTAGATTCATTTCATTAGTGACCTTGGGGAGTAGGCCCTGTAGACATCTCTTAGTTGCAGTAGGATTAGAAGTGGTAAAAAGATTAGAGAAGAAATTAGTGAAGACATAACCAATTTGATCCTGCTCAGTTAGCAAGAATCCATCTTGATTCATAATGCTTTTGATGTCATTTTTTTCCTCCTTTGGCTAGTTTGCATATCGAAAAATTTAGTATTTCTGTCAACTTGTAGCAGCTAGTGTTGCTTGGCTCGTTGCTTCTATCTTGTTTCCTCTTCAGCTAATGATTGTTCCACCTCAAGTTGTAGCTTTTGAACTTTCTCAATGTGAGCTCCTTTTGTTTACTCGTGATTCTTATTCGTTTCTTCTAGAATTTCACTTCAAAAGAGCTAACTTGACAGTTAGCTATTTTGTTTCTTATCATAGAAGCCCCATCATTTCCTACTATCCCTTTACAATAAGCTGTTTCTACTGTCTTAGAGCATTCCTTCCCCAATGTCCAAGCTGTTTCATATTTGAAAATAACACGTGTTCTCCTTCTTCTTATAGAACTCCTGAGCATACTTATATGGTGAGGAGAATTATCATATTTGAATTCAAGCAACACATTACAAATTGCATCTAGGAACATTTTTTTTCGTTCTTGGTTTGCCATGGCCCTATCAATTCTCTCTTTACTAAAGTCCCTACCATGTTTCTTGTTAGACCATGTAAATTTATGGCTTGAGGTATGTATATCATAGTGAGAGCAAACTTCAATTTCTTGTCTAAAAGACTCCATCTGTTTATAAGGTTTGTATGCTGCACCAAACTTCTCACTCTGGCAAGTTATCTCATTGAAATCCCAGTGCAAATACAAGGCATAAGTGATGGTGGTCTGGGATGTTTCAAGAGCTTCCAACAGTCTTCCCTCTTAGAAGTGTCTATATGACCATAGAACCCATGAACATCCATGAGGGGCCATTTTTAACCTCTTGAACTGTAGCACTTATATTCCATCTGGTATAGTTACAGATATTGACATTCCAGATTTCCACATTAGAGCAAGTCCACCACTGCAGCCCATACTGTCAACATCAAGAAAACTATCAAACCTTAGTATGATAGTATCCTCCTCACTTCTTCCAAATGTGTCGTAGAACATGTGGTTTTCACTAGGAACATCATATTGGGGCACTTTTTCTTAGTCAAAAGACTAAGCAATCTGATTGTCTGAGGGTTCTCAAGCTTTCGGCAGTTTCAACTTAAAAGACTCATTGATGTTGGCAAGGTTGAAAGCCAGTCTCTGCCAATTAATTGGTAAACTGTTCATCCTCATCCAATAGCCATTTGCTTCTCTTCGAGACATGAATATTCCTTTTCCCCTGCCCCCTTTTCGCACCCTTTTGCTTCTAGGTTTTAGACTCACCTTGGAAACTTGTCCTATGTCCAAGTTTGTACAAGCATCCAACTCCTTAGCTTGTTTGTCACGTGCCCTCCTTTACCACTGTATAACCTTATTTGAACTGGTCATGTTTTGATCATTCTCCTTAACCATAATCACCTCACTAGTGTTCTGTTGATTGATATTACCCTGGTTAGCTTCTTGGCCAGCCTCCTGATAAGTAAGAGGATTGGCTACTAAGATCACATTAATATCAAGCTTAGAGGTTACCATATAAAGACTGGAATTGATGCTTTGGTCTACCCCAACCTCTCAAAGACAAGATCAGTATTTACCATGTTAAAATCACCAGATTTTGATTTCTTCCGGGATAAAAAGTCTTCCTTGTTCTGGTGCCTTAATTAAAGCTCTACCTTCATTATTGGAGTTTTGACCCTTGATTCTTGTAATTTCCTCTTAATGAAAACTATCTTGATTAACTTCTATCGATCTTGGGATTCTCCACTGATTCTACCACCTCTTCTACACTGCCTACTTCCTTTCCATAATTGGCCTTGGTCCCTACCATGTCATCATCTTCATCATGCGAGTCTGAGGTTTGTGAACCTGTCTTCTCTTTTCTGCCATAGCCATTCCAACTGTTTTTAGTCGTATCTCTCAAACTTGAGGCTCTGAGCCAAGCCGCATACTTGGACTTAATAGTACAATGCATAGAAGTTGAAATATAGTCCATTAAACAGCCATTCACCCCATGCTTTATAATGCCACACTTGAAATAGAAAGATGGTAATCTCTCATAAAGAAAAGATATCCACACTTTACTCCCATGCATGCTTAGAAGGATGCCTCTCATAAGAGGTTTGGTGATAGTAATAGTGATTTTCACCTAAGATAAGGCTCTCGTCCAATATTACCCTCTTCAACAACATCTGCCTCTCTACCTCGCCAACCATACTACCAATCTTCACGCCTACATCTCTGGTCATGCCTCCAAGAGGTATCTTGTGGAGTTGAATCCGCATGAATTTCTTGTTGAACACAATGTCTTTAATTATTGGCCATTACACGTCTTTAATTATTTGTATACAGTTATTTAATTGGATATTAATTTGCAAGGAGCAACAGTTTTTAATTATTTCATACAGGAGTCTTAATAAGGAGATATGCTATAAATGTGGCCTGCTCAGCCACTTTATGATTAACTATTCCCAATCTAGAAGGAAAAGCGAAAGATTATCATGTTGCTGAGCCATGAGAAATTAGCTTTCTTGTTCGTCGTCTTTTCACTCTTTGTACTCGATCCTGTTCATTCTCAGTTCGTACCTCCTGCAAAATTTGATGGGTTCGTGTACGAGAATCGGCCTGTTAACAAGGATACCATCGTGATCGATGCGTTCTTGGACCCTGTCTGCCCCGCTAGTCGGGACTCGTGGCCGCCCCTCAAACAAGCCGTCCAACACTACGGTCCCCGTGTTGGGCTCACCGTCCACCTCTTCCCTTTACCGTCAGTAGCTTTCTCTTGTTATTTGTTCTCAACTATCCTTTAGTATAATCATTTCTTAAACCAATAGATACAGAAATATTTTTAGGTTGTGTTTGGATAGAAGAATAAGACCCAAATTCAAATCCTCCTCTCCGAATCCATACATCCAAAAGCACCATTAATACTTCTATTTCAATAGAAACTGAATCCAAACTAAATCCGTAAGTCTTTGTGATGTATTTTTGCTAATTAGTGGTATAAAAAAAGATTAATTACTCCTACCTACTTTAATTTGCAGCTAGCGGAGGAAAGATTGTGTATTGTATGTTGCTCTAATACTCAGTTCTTTTTGTTGCTGATTATTTTGTGGGAGAAACATGCAGTTACCATGATAATGCGTTCGTTGCCTCTCGTGCTTTACACATTGTGAACAGGCTGAATACTTCTGCTACATAATACATTCGACTTGTTGGAGGGATTCTTCAAGCATCAGGTAATATATTTGTTCCTCCGTCATACAATAATATTACAGCACAGCTTTCTCGTCTGCATGTCTAAGAAAACGTGTTGTTACCGCTTTAAAAACGGGTCAAGGGGCACAAGCACAACCCAACTACCACGTGATTTTTTTTTTTTTGTCCCATCTATTTAAACACACATATTGAAGTATTAAAATAGAAACACAAAAATGATAAATTACACATTGATTAGGTAAATATGTGTGGTGGTACTCTAAGACTTTCATGACATATGAACAACAAGATAAAACACATATATATTTTTTAATTCCCATATAATAGAATGACAATTTATTGAGTTACCTTACAAAAAATATAATATAAATAATTTAATGTATTTTCTTTTATCAATTTAAACTTTAAGAATAAATAATAACATTAACATGATCTCAAATTAAACAGATCAGATTCAAACATGTTTACCTGTTTTTGTTTAAAATAGCGATCCTTTTGTGATTTCATCAGTTACCCTTGGTCGTGAAGAATCCATGCGTCTTGTAAATATATTTTCATATTATCCATGTAGCACAGATGCTTGATAAGTTATTTTAAATATATTTTTCTTATTATTCATTTACCTTGGATACTCAATAAGTTATGGTTTTGCTGATACCTTAAATATGGCCCACCAACATTTTAAAGCCTTCTGATTTCTAAAGGTGCTCTAATTGATACGGAGAATTATAAAATTCACAATAAATGATCTAGTAGTAGTACTGGGTAAAGGGTTAGAGCCAATACACCTCGTTAATTGCTAATTAGTAATCTTATAGACAGTTATTTTTGTATATTTTTTATATATTTTATTAATGTGATTGACCGTATTAATTTTTTTTAATATTCAATCAATCACATAAATGAAGTATACAAAAAAATACGTAAAAGTCACTATACATAAAATTTTTGTTTGATAAAAAAGTTAAAAAAGTCACAACACATCTGTATTGAAATCCTCTTGCTATCACAAACTTTTTTATTTTATTTTATCGAGTTATAAATATAAATTGAAATTGATGGTACGTACCTGATAATATATCGTTCAGTCAATTGTGATTTTTTTTTTTTTTTTTTGTATTTCTTTAATGATGTTATTTGAAATTGGACTAAACTTGTTGCATGCCATTGAACAGGAGAATTTTTATAATAGCCCAACTCGCAACATGTCGAGGGTCTCTGTTGTACATCATTTAGCCATATTTACCGCACAAGTAATTGGTAATTCCTATCATAATGCCATACATTCTGGCTTCGATGACCATAAATCGGGTCATAAGGCAAGAATTTCCTTCAAGGTAAGATGACCTAGTTTCGCTTTTGATTTTCGTCACTGTAAATATATATATATATATATATTGATTGCCATTTGTATTATGCAGTATGCTGCTTCAAGGGGGGTGTATGGAACGCCTTCTTTCTTTATAAATGGATTTTTTCTGCCTGATGCTGGTTCTGCTACAAATTATACTGGATGGAGAAGCTTCATTGATCCATTACTTAATGGGAATCAAGGATCAGTGTAATACAGAATATCTGCATTTCTTATTACTTAGAAGAATTATCTGTGTCTTTGCGGCATTAACTAGTACTGATCAATGTCAAGATCCTTTGGATCAATTGGCAACACCTCGATTTCCCACTAAGAGAACCAAGGTTCGAACTCCTCCCCCATGTATAAAAAAAAAAAAAAACTAGTACTGATCAATGGTTAGGATACTATATATCTCATGACCAGGCTAAAGTTATTGAGCTGAAATAATTTTACGCAAATTGATTGTGAATTAATATTGGATATTCCTGCATTTGGTAATTAATGAAACATATGGTTTATGTAATAAATAATTAGAAATTTTGGACGCAATTTTATAATGCAATCTGGATCTGAAACCAATAGAGTTTTCTGCCTTACCTGTGAGAAAACTGCTGAGTAGCCTATGGTTGGTATACTGACTAGTGCCCCTTGCCATCTTCCCAATGGCTCGACACGGTCAGGCGTGACCCACTCTTGATCTGTTGAAAGCACTGGGAACACGGGGATGGGGGGAAGGTTTTTCAGGTTAATGTTCGGATTCTAATACTGCAACACTTGAGAAAGTTTAAAGTGTAACACGTAAATGTATGTTTGATTTACAGATAAATTTATGATGCAATTTACTGTTTTATATCAGTAGATTTAATGTAACGAATTTAATCACAACAATTTGTAAACTTTATTTTTACAATATTTATTTATAAATTTAACATTTCTCTAATTAGGATATAGCTTTGGTCAAACACCCACAAACATTAAGGGAGGTTTAGATAGTGAATTGAGATAAAATGAAAGTTGAAAGCTGAAAGTTGAATAAAATATTATTATAATATTATTTTTTAAACATTAATTTTATTTTAGAATTTAAAAAAATTGAATTGTTTATTGTATTTGATTTGAAAATTTAAAAAAATTATAAAAATTAAATAAGATAAAATGAGTTGAAATACTTTCTAAATCCAAATAAGATATAAAAAATTTTCCTCCATCATAATCATGACGACCTCGAAGCGGCCACATGTGATGAAAGTGGCCTGAGATCTCTCCCTGATCTTCTATTGCAAAGTCATGGGCCATGGCACTCGCGTAAGGATTAGGAGATTGAAGAGTGGAGACTGATCTTCTATTCCACATGTGATGACAGCTTGAAGAGTGGAGACTTCTACAATTCCTTACACGGACGCTATAGAATCAAAAGCATTTTGAATCCTCCTTTCCCACAATGGCCGTGCACAAGCTCGGGGGATGGACGAGGGCAGTTCTTCTACGCGTCAGCCGTCAGTCCATAGCTACTTCAGTTGTTGCTTGGCAATCCCCACCACCTAACGCATTTTGTTGCTTTAAATAATTGTATTGAGACTTTTTTAAAAGTGTTAAAGTTTGTGTCTATCATGCATGTTTTTGGAAAGAAAAGTTCTAATTATCATCTCTTATATCACACACTAACATGTGATTTATCATTTTTATTATTTTATATAAATATACAAATTTAGGGTTAGGCTCCAACTTTGAAGAAGTTGGAAAGCCCAACTTCGACCTTTGACTTCGACCAAAGTCGAAAATTAAGTTGGGCTCTGACTCCGACTTTGGTCGGAGTTGTTGGAGTTAGGGGTCAGAGTTCTGATTGAAGTTGAATGAAATAAGAAAAGTAAAAAAAAAAAAAAAATATCCCAACAAAAAACATTTCAAAATTTATAACCTGTTTTCACTCTTGCAATATACTCTTGGAATCGGAATCTCCCAACCAAAAACATTTCACAAAAAAGTATAATAGAACAACAAATAACAAATATGTTTCAATTTGTTTATAACAGAAAAAATCAATAGAACATCAACAAAAATTATAACAAAACAGTAAACAACAAAAAAAACATACATTTATGAGAAACACATATTTTTCCTATTTTTTTTTATAACAAACAACAAAACTTATAACAAACAGATTTACAGATAATATTTGCATCATAGGATTTTGGATTGTAACAAAGGAAGACAAGCGTAGAGAAAAAATAAAGACGAAAGAAAGTTGTCAAGTGAGAGGACAAGTGATAAAAGAGAATTTGTGAGAAAACGAATGAGGAAGAGGGAAACAACAGCAAGAGAGAAAAGACAGAGACTTTCAGTTATATGAGAAAATGAAGGAGGAGGAGAGAAACAACGTAGGGTTTTGGTCCTTAAGAGATAAATATATGAGAGGCAGAAACGACATCGTTTTGAAAAAAGGTTTGCAAAATACATCATCAAGTACGCAGGAGGCTTGAATGTGGTTCAGCTAATTGGCAAAACACGGCGTTGCACCATAAGGCCACTCAACTACCTACTATTTATGTTACAATATTAAATATATTAAGTCTAAATGTTGAAGTTCGAAATTGACATGGACTCCAGACTCCGACTTCGTCAAAGTCAGAGCCTTGTCGGATTTGGGGTAAAGTCGGCAGTAAGCGTAGTTTTTGCCCATCCCTACATATATTGATGTGTAAGTATGTATGTTTAAATAAAATGATAAAAATAATAAATCACATATTGATCTATAGTGTGAGGAACAATGTTTTGAATACTGTATTAGATGTCGTACCGGTCAAAGTATTGGAACGAAATATTTCGGTACCGGTACCGTTTCGAGATAGTCGATATATAAATAAATTATATTTCAAAATAATAGTCTATATATGAATAAATTATACATGAATATATATAAATTATAAATACTCTGGTCTGAATTAGAGGTCAAAAAATGAGATTAAAGTTTGAAAAAATAAAAAAAAAGTAAAGGCCGAAATACCAACCGATACAGGTCAGTACGTAGGCCGGTATTTCGGCCGGTACAAAACATATACAATACTTGTACCAAACCAATGACTATACTATACTGGCCGGTACGGTATTAAAAATAGTGGTAAGAAAGATAATTAGCATTTCTCTTTTAGAAAAAAAGTTCCAAATATTGTTTTTAAAATGCTCAACAATTATATTATAAAAGAGGAATGCTATTTCCATCGATAATATTTATCTAAAAAGTGTACTATTGTAATTTTTTTTATTTAGTACTTCAAGAAGTATTTTTTAATAAATTTATGATTTTTATAAATATTTAAGAAGTTGAAAAAGAATTTACACGTTCGGTAAATATTCTCAAAGGAGTTTTTAGGCGTGTGTGGCATTGTTGATTAGAAAAATGACAAATAGGGATTGAAGATGAATCATTTAGATCGAAGACAACCACCAATGCATCCCCGAATCGATAAATCCTGTTCCTTTAGACAGATCATAACTCTTGAGAAAATATAAATTAAAATAAATAAAAGAAAAAATAACTTTTTACTATTTATTAATTTTATTTATTTAAAAGATTTAAAATTAAAATCTCTTACAGTATCATTTAAATAAAAGAAGATGATTGCAGGCCGGCCCCAAGTGGTCCAACTCCTTTGTTAACTAACACGGACGCTTTAACGGTTTAATTCAGATTGGAATAACGTTAAAAAATAACACGGACTCTTTAACGGTTTAATTCATTCATCCAATGCAGAATTTGTCCCGTAGACATACTTATCAATCACAGATGGTCCTTTCAGTTTCAGATGCCCTTCTTCCATCCATACACATTCAACATCATAAGATAAATTGCTTTTGAGTAGTTTAAACGAAATTATTGGAGAGCAGCGAGCAGCCATCTTGACTGGCCATTCAAATTAACAAAGGCCTCAAAAATGGAGAGTCCGGAGCACAAGACCCTGATATTGCAATCGGCTTTGTTCTTCTCGCTCTTTCTACTCTCTGTTCTCCATGTTCCTGCCCAGAACTTGCCACCTGAAAGGGTTGACGGCTTCGTCTACAAAAATACCCCAGTTGACTCGGATACGATCATTATCGAAGCGTTCTACGACCCGGTCTGCCCCGATAGTAGGGACTCCTGGCCTCCTCTCAAACAAGCCCTTCGCTACTACGGCTCTAGCGCTTGGCTCGTCGTTCACCTCTTCCCCTTGCCGTCAGTAATTTTGTTTTCTTTTTTCTCATTATTCATTTAGATTCTTCGCTTGGTTGCCGTGAAATCCGTGGTTGAATCTTGAAATTTCCACAGCCACAGAGGATTGAAGTAGTGTTGATCCTTCTTCTAAATTAGTTTTATTCTATAATAGGTGTCAATTCGATATTCAATAGCTAATTCAATTCCAACAATTCGCCTAATTGCGGAAAAGTTTAATGTCTGGAGTCATAATTTACTATGCGTGGAGTTTATTCGTTCAGATTGTTTGGTACTCAGCCATGAATTTTGGTTCTTCTTGAGCATAGTTAGGTTTACAGCTTATTTGCTTATGACCCAGAAACGAAACAACTTTTCTTATTTGTCAGTTTAAGGTGAGGTTTGGATGATGAGTTGATATGAAAGTTGAATAAAATATTCTTAGGATATTATTTTTTAATATTATTATTATTTTAGAATTTGAAAAGTTGAATTGTTTATTATATTTTACGTAGAGATTTGAGAAAGTTGTAATGATTAAATGAGATGAATTGATATCAACTCTGAATCCAAATGTGCCGTATCTTTTTTTGCCTTGGCTTAACACTTGTATTTTTTTTTTATATTTTGAATTTTTTTGTCTTGAGCATCGCCGTTGATGGACATAGAACTTAACTGTGGTACATGGAGCATTACCAAGACACGAAAATACCTTTTTCATGTTGCAATCACAATTTTCAGTGTTCTTTTCTTTTGTACCGCTATGTACTGCCTCATAGTCGTTCCAGTATGTATATCAATGTGCGTTGTGCTTGCTCATTTCCATATTGGGTTCAAAAAATGTCGGACATAACATCACAGGGCCAAGCCACTGTCTATTCGCAATACTTGTAATTAGTCGCACAATGAAATGTCACTGTGTCGTGATTATATGATCACGTTGAGATATGTGAGCCCAATTCCTAAGTATGAATGGGCTCCATGTGTATGCAGCCAACGGAAACGATGCTTGAGTAGAGATGTTAATAACGTCATTAACCTTGATATTGATGATCTTAGATGTTGTCCTTCCAGAAATATGATTGATCTTTTTGCTTCTTGACGCGATCCTTGATCTTCTCTCTGAAAACTACAGTTACCATGATAATGCTTTTGTTGCGTCTCGTGCTTTGCACATTGTAAATTCATTGGATGATTCTGCCACTTTCCCCTTGCTGGAGCACTTCTTCAAGTATCAGGTTAGGGTTTTCCAGTATTTATGGCATAGTCTTTTCTTGCATGAAAATTCCTTTGAATTTAGTCTAATATGGTATAACATATAGACATTGACCTGTACCCACGCCATCCCTAGTTGCGTGATTTGTTTTTCAGTTTCGCATTGAAATCTCACTTTGAATTGATCCATATTGAGTGTTGAAGTTATCTGGTTGCTAGTTTTAGCACAGACTTCCATGACTTTAATTCTAGCAATTTTTGGGAAACTGCTGGCGTATGTGTTATTATTGCTGTTTCTCATCACTTCATACCTTCTTGGTTGATGATGTGGTCTCTCTCTCCCTTTCTCTTTTTCCTTCCCTCTTCCGTTGAATCTTTGATCTCTCCACCTTGTAACTCTGTCAGCAGTTAATTTTCTCTGAAGCATCTGGGGCAATTAAGTTCTATGAATCCATGTTCCTTTTTGTTTCTTTAACTTTTCATTCTGTTGTGTAAGATCTTTGTGATGGCCCTGATTGTTTTATTGATGACGAGATACCTATTGCATGGACGAGCCCTGGACATATTGCTGTCCTCACTCATCTATTTTTGAAATTGAGTTGCTGTTACCCATTAGAGAAATGTGTCAAAGTCATCCTTTTTCCTGGTCAATTTTCTTTTAAAACTCTGGATCCTACATACTGCGATTTGGTTGGTCTCTTGCTATTTTTATGAACAACAATTTGTCTGCTGTTGATAAGTAGCCATATACTCTCTTTTTGGTTAGTCATTGAACTTTATGTGCACTAAACCTCTTGCATATTATGAAACAGGGGAAATTTTACAACGCCCAAACCCGGAACTTGTCCAGGGCTCATGTCGTTAGTGAAATTGTGAAGTTTACAACAGACGTAGTTGGGAACTCCTATTATAGTGCTGTTAAATCCGGCTTCAATGACACAAAAACTGATCTCAAAACAAGGGTTTCCTTCAAGGTGAGACTATCGGTTTCATGTTTAAATATGTTTCAACATCTCATATGCTGTGGTATCCCGACATCTTATCTGACCGGAAAATCACCTTCTAAGCAACAAACATGCCGCCTATTCTTTCTCCTTTGATCCGTTTTGACTTATTTTTTTAATAACCATTTATGGGGGAATATCTTTTGTCACGCAGTATGGTGCCTCCAGAGGTGTATATGGGACACCTTTTTTCTACGTAAATGGATTTTTGTTGGCTGATGCTGGCTCCGCTATAGGCTTCAGACAATGGAAAAACATCATCGATCCATTAATTCGTGCACAAGGCCTCTAGAGCAAGGACAACCTACATTTCTTCCTATGAACTATTTGATTTCACCTTGCCAGTAAGCTGTAGTGCTGAGCTCTGTAGCACTATACCAGTAGCTGCCTTGGGGTGTAATTTAATCCTGCAACAAAGGCTTTCCCATAAAATAAAGAATGTGAAATGCAGTTTGATTATGAAATTTGTGTACGGTATCCCCCATCTTTGTGCTTGGGGCAACGACGCAGCTAGTGAGGTTCTACCGAGACACGTCTATTACTGGTTGAAAAATATTTCTAAACCACCTCGTCGGCCTGCGTTCAGCCTTGGCTGTCTAGAATTTCCTTCAAGGTAAAGCCCTGACAAAATGTGAAGTCGGCCATTTGTTTAACAAAATCTAAATTATTTCATCTCATCTTAACTTATCATTATTATTTTTTTAAATCTCTATACAAAATATAATAAATAATTTAATTTTTTTTAACTCTCTAAACAAAATTAATATTTTTTTCATTATTATTGAAAATATCTCATATCATCTAATGAGAAATGATATTTGTAATTTTAAAATATACAAATTTTGTATTCATTTAAAAAAAATAAAAAGTTTAATATTTATATGGATTTTTTTAATAAAATTTACTTTTTTTAAATAGAATCCGTGCAATTTACATATTTCATAATTATATACCATTACTTTTTTTTTTTTTCTCATAAAATACTTATCACCTTTGGAGTCCAAAATGCAATTAGGAGTGAGGTTAGTGGCACGAAACTCTGCATTGTTCCAGTCTAAACGTGCGGTCATAATCACGTGTCCGCATAAAGAATCTGGTGCTCCACAGTCCACTTTGTTTTTTGTTTTTTTGTTTTTTTTTTCCTAACAAAAATTACGATTTAATTTAATGGGATTTATGCATTGACATAGGGTAATTGACGGGTGTTAATGGCCTGTTAACGGGTGTAAAACTCGGTGATCACGTTTGTTGACACCTGGAGCGTCTTTTTCTCTCGATAGCTCAAGCATTTCCTATTAAAAAAAATAAACAGATTACAAATAAATAAATACTTTTATCCAATGAGCAAGCTTCCGTACAGCTTCTATTTTTTAGATTTAGATAATTTTATTTTTAAAATTTTTTAAAATTATAAAAAATATCTTTTAAAATAATTTTTTTTATTTAATAAAAAATATGTTCATGTAATTTACATTTAAAGACTGTAAATAGAATTTTTTTTAACTATAAATAAATTTTATAATAATAAATTTATAAAATTTATAGAAATTAACATAATTTAATAGGATATAATTTATTATAAAATTATTTTTATTATAAATTATAAAAAAATATTAATATAATTTTCAAATATGTCCATATTTTTAATTTTTTTAATAATGAAATATATTTAAAAAAAAATCTAATTATACTGTTGTGCAAATCCACAGTTAATATGCACTATCCATCCATAAAATAAAACAAGAAAAGAACGTCGGAGAGAAAAAAACAAGGTTTCACGCCCGACCGTAAAGGGTGGGAAAATAAAAACCTGGAGAAAGATTTGGTTAGGGCAATTTTGAGGTTACGGTATATAAAGGGCAGAATGTCCTGTATGCAAATTAGGGCGTAAAAGAATAACGAAGCCGTAGAAGAGGGCTCTTTGTTGGTGGTGGAGCAAACTTTATCCTAACGAACCACGGTAAATGGCCCTGTAGATCGAGACCAAACCTTAGATTTCTTCACTTGGAAACCCTAGCTGATTTTCGTTCTTTTCTCTGATATTTCTTTCCTTTCTGTGATAGTCATTCTTTAGTTTCGTGCCTTCATTTTTTTTTTTTTTTTCAATAATGATAGTTCTCTTTGTTTTCGTGCTTGGTTCTGATGTGCTTTTGGGGTTTCTGTTACTGGTTTTGTTTTTTGGATTTCAAAATCGTTTTTGCGGAGAAGATGGATCGGTACCAGAGAGTGGAGAAACCGAGAGCAGAGACGCCGATTGATGCGAATGAGATTCGTATTACAAGTCAGGGAAGGATGCGCAACTATATCACCTATGCCATGAGCCTGCTTCAAGTATCTCTCTCTCTCTCCTATTTCTCTTTGATGTTTATATTGTGGATTAATTTTATGAGAATTGTATAGATTGTGATTTTTCCCGGGCCTTTATAGTTGTCAACTTGTTATTGTTTGAACTTGCTACTTATTTGACTTTGTCGAATTTGGGCAATGCTTGTTGTTTGGGTTCAGTGATTTTTCTGTGTTCATGGTAGGAAAAATTTGAGAAATGGATTGTGAATTTCTCTGACAGAGATGAAAACAATGTTTAGAGGCTTGGAGAAAGTGCGCTAATGGCTGGAACATTGCCTAAAATCTTAGGCTCAAATCTTGTATGCTGGAAATGCAATGAATCATAAATCTGTTAATGCTGTGACGGGTGGTTGATAGTCTGCAATGTTCTGATGGATTGGTTTTCAAGTTTTGTGAGTTGTAGTGGTTCAGTTCGATTTATAGTGGTGTGAACACAATTGTTGTTTTCGAATGGTTGTGCTAGCATTTAAAGTGTTTGGTAGGTTTGCCTTGTTAGGGCTTACTTTGTTATATGTAGTGTCCCCTTCTTCCCTGAATATTGTGTATGTTGATACCTTATCCCCTTTGCTCTGTCCATTTATATATTCTGTAGGAGGAAAAGGGTTCGAGCGAAATTGTCTTCAAGGCAATGGGAAGAGCCATTAACAAGACCGTGACGATTGTGGAGTTAATAAAGGTTCTATTTACTTTTTGCATACAGCAGACAATTTGGTTTTTCCTATTGGGTTGAAATATGCTTCAATTGGATCTTTTATTTTCATGCAGAGGAGAATTGTTGGCCTTCATCAGAATACTTCAATTGGATCCACCGACATAACTGATACATGGGAGCCCCTAGAGGAAGGCCTCCTTCCGTAAGAGCAGTTTGAGCTTTATCTCAAGAAATGTTGCAGTCACAAGTTTCATGAGAAACAGACATTCCTATTCATGGGTTATGTATGATTATAAATGGTACATGACTTATTCTCTAATCTTTCACAGATTGGAAACCACAAGGCACGTGTCAATGATAATAATAACCCTTTCAAAGAAGGAACTGAATACATCCTCTGTTGGGTGAGTTTTTAATTTTATTGTTGAATGCAAATTGGCAGGGGTTGCCTTTTTTTGCTGCTATATTGTTGGAATTTTGTGTATATGCTTGCAAGATAGAAACTGAAAGCATTCCAAAATTCTAATTGTTAAAGCTATTTTAGAGTTTTATTAAATGCTTGAAGTGTTTTGTGAGATAAATTTGCAGTGTTGGTGATATGTCGTGATTGATTTTTGTCACCATTTTTTTCATGTTGCTTTTCATCTAGGAGACTCATATTTTCTCTTAGTACCTGGTTGCTGAAGTTTTCGAACTGTTGTGTCATGGTTACACATGGATTGCATTGGTAGGACTGGAAGTGTTAGTTGCTTTGCAAGTTTTGTAATTTGTACTATGGTTTGGTTGGTGTAGCATTAGGCACTTTCAACTCATGAGTTAGAATGTGAGTGGGTACTAAATTTTGAAGGAAGTCAGACTTCTTTCACTTGCATTATTGGGATTAATGGGCTGAAAGTGAAAGAAACTATATTAAATGATGAGCTTTAACTGGAACAGTTTTTAGTAGGACTCTCTCTCTCTCTCTCTCTCTCTCTCTCTCTCTCTCTCTCTCTCTCTCTCTCTCTCAAGTTCTAATTAGTTGCTGATATTTAACATCGCTTAAAACTTATGAATTTATGGTGTTCTCAGGTACCAGCCTCCTTTACCTGTGGAACAGGTGAAGGCATCCACAGAGTTTGATTATGAAGGAGGTAGTCCCACATCATGATTTTCCTCACCTGTCTGAAATTATTGTACCCGAATTTGTTTAATTGTTTTGTATTTTCCAGAGGGCTCACCAAATGGTCGTGGTTGGGGCCGCGGTGGCAGAGGAAGGGCAAAGGCTAGAGGTACATCTCATATGGGATCTCTTTCCATGCTTCCACTTTGTAGTTCATTACTTTGTGGGTTTACTTGGAAATTTAGTTATAGACTGATTTTGTGTGTGCCAGTTTTGAGATGATTGTTTGAAATGATTTATCAAAGAAAACTGAAATAATGAAAGAGAGAATTGTTGCAAATAGATAGCAGCGGACAGGATTTTCTTTTTTCCTTCCAAAAACTAGTGGCTCTAGAATGTGTTATCCATGCATTCAAATTATATATAACCCACACGTAATTCTGTATTCTACTTGTTGATGTGCTATTGTTTCTTGAGCCACTTTTCTGAAATCTTAAGGACCATTAGCTGCACAGTAATCTTTTTTTTTTCAGCCCCTGATGTTACATTTTATTTCAGGGAATGGTTTTGTGTCGGCTGATTATGAGGACGGAGGAAGGGACAGGGGTCGGGGTAATGCTAGGGGTAGTGGTCGTGGAAGAGGGCGTAGTTTTCGTGGCCGTGGAAGGGGGTGGTATGGTGGACCTCAGGTTGATACACAACAAGATGGAGGATACCATCGAGAAGCACCTGTTCAAGGCCGTGGTACTTTTTCTTTTTCTTTTTTGTTCAATGCTGTTGGTTTAAGTTGAATTTGTGCCTGTAGGTTGACCATGGGTGTTCTCGCACTTTCCTCTTTAAAAATAAGTGGGTTTGATCAATTTCTTTTCTTGTTATAATGACAAGTTATTTGGACAACCAACGGACCTGAACCCTATCGATTACCCTTCAATTATTCCCTTTGAAATATTTAGAACCCATAAGCATCTCAAAAATGTGTTTCGAATTGGCTAAGTGCTGCAACTTGATAAGTAATGGATGGTTTAAGAGGTAGATTTCTAGTGTGTAATGATGAAAACTTCATACCTTGAGGTTGTAACTGATACATAGAGTTTCTGAAGGCTAGGAGGATGAAAGAGACTATATTGTTAGTCATCCACTCGTCTAAAAGATTCCCTTTCCTACACTATAATGGAATCTTCTAAAAGTTTCCCTTCCTTTTTTTTTTTTTTGGTTTTTTAGCCACTAGTCAAAACTCGAGTACAACATTGTTTGCCATGCTTCCAATCTGTATGGATGGGGTGTTAAAACCCATGATTGCATGAAGAACTATTGAATTTCCTTGTAATCCTTTGCTTGACATTAGAGCTGCCTCAATTTTGTTGCAATCATGATTTATCCAGCCAGAGGCTATTTGAGCGAACCTTTTATGAGAGTTAGTTGTGTCAGTTTGACTTTGTCTGATGGATGGGATTATCATCGATAAATCATGAGAGTTTGGACTACTTTCGACAAACTTTGTTCTCAAGCGATTTGCCCTTCTTATTCCATATATTATTTTAACTTTGTTTAAATGTGATGGAATTGTTCTGTTGTAGGACGTGGCCGTGGGAGGGGTTATCGTGGAAGAGGCCGTGGCTTTAGATCCAATGTGCCGATCCAGGCAGCTGCATGATACATTTGAGTGAGCTATCACGAGCACAATGCAAATGACTTCAGTGGTGGGAGTTTTTCTCCAATCTATGTTTTGTTATCTCTTGTTAGTTTCTTTTTTGGTTCGGTGCTAGTATTTATTGTAGGACGTATTCACATGTTGGTGTTGTATACTTCTAGTTTGGAATATCTGCCATATGAGTCTAACCCTTTTTGTCGTAGACTTAGGTGAAATCTTGGACAGTTGTAATTTTTCATTTTGACTGAGCAGCGCATTCTTTTATTTCGTTTGGAGAGTTTTTGCTGTCAATGTAGTGCTTTCAATTTTTTTTCAGGACAACATACGGAGTATTATTCATCTCGCACCTACTTACATATATATGATACTTATATAATATATCTATCATGAATTTCACCCCTAAAGATTGACGGTGTCATTTGGATAGTATGTTGAGATCAAAGTTGAAAGTTGAATAAAATATTGTTAGAATATTATATTTTAATATTATTATTATTTTGGAAATTAAAAAATTGAATTGTTTATTATATTTTGTGAATGAATTTATGGAAGTTGTAATGATAAGATGAGGGGAGATGAAATACTTCAACTATTTAAACGGAGTTGTATGTAATATGGATTCCCGGAAAAGGTATGCTTTTAGGACCAATTTACCGGTCGTAATCGCACCTGAAAAGGTCTCTCTCTCACATGCTGTGTTTAATAAACGTGGCGGTGAACCCCAACGTGGAGGATTAAGTGCCCAGTCAAGACATGTATTTTCCTGGCAGTTACCGGCCATGTTGGTGGTTACATTTACTTGCCTATTTTCAGTAGTTCGATATTCTAAGCTGACCATTCTATGGATGTTGTGTGGATATGTTACCATTTAGCCCATTCTTATAGCCTTTTTAACTTGGATGAGTCTATTTCTGCGTTTTGGTTGCCATTATAACCCTCAAGTTCAGAGTAAAGGAATTTGGAGAAATAGTGAACAATGTGTTGAGGTATGGTTCTCTTGTTGGCTTATTAAAATCCCAAGGATGAATACCCAATCATT
Organism: Carya illinoinensis; assembly: GCF_018687715.1. Lineage (NCBI taxonomy): Eukaryota > Viridiplantae > Streptophyta > Magnoliopsida > Fagales > Juglandaceae > Carya > Carya illinoinensis. The sequence goes on from NC_056758.1 coordinate 34,485,144, forward strand.
TACTCGTGTTGATAACTTATGAAAATGTGTTGGTAACTTGTGAAATAGTGAACAATGTATTGAGTTATGGTTCTCTTGTTGGCTTATTTAAATCTCAAGGATGAATATCCAATCATTTACTTGTGTTGATAACATATGAAAATCAAAGGCATTAAGAGTAATGTTATATACAATCACTTTTGTATATTCTTTGGCACTTTTAAAAAATATTTTTTTTAATACATAACCAATCACATTAGTGGAGTGTGCAAAACAGTACGTAAAAATAACTTGCACATAGAATTTTTACTCTTTGAATTGCAATATGGCCTATTAGATTTACTTTTCTATATTTTATTTTTATTTTTTAATCATTTATTTCACCTATCAATTTTTTTTTAACCATTTATTTAATGAGATACTTATATTAATTACCAAGTAAAATCGAAACCTGTCACGCAGGCAGCATATATTCCTACCGCCGATCTTAAATATTGAAATAACTTTTCTTGTAAAAAAGAGAGAAATTGAAAAGAGCGGTTTTTTTCAAATAATGTTCTCTAATGGGTGCTAGTTCTGCTTTCAAAATTAAAATAGGACATAAAAGAGTAAAATTTTAAGTTAAAATTTGACTATTCCAGTGGTAACGCTATAGTAAAGAGCGAAGTTAAGAAACAAATTTATGGGATATTTGGTATTACCGTATATGAGCACCTTGCACAAGGGAAGAAGGAAGGCAACGAAAAAGAAGGCGCGCAGCATAAAATGCATGCGGTTGATCAATGGTCTATACCCGGTGGCTGGTGCTTCGCATTATTTTAGTTTCCTTAAGATTACAGGGCTTGTGGGGTTTTGCAAATCATCAATGGCTGATATCACTCATCTGAGCTCTGCAACGCCCAGTGGTCTTCAACATTTCAGGTGAAAAAGACAAGAAAAGTGCGTTCTTAAAATTACTCCTTGCTTGTGTTATCTCTTTCAAACATACCCTTTCCATAAAAGTCTAAATCCACTTGTAATGGTTAATTAATCTCTCTCTCTCTCTCTCTCTCTCTCTCTCTCTCTCTCTCTCTCTCTCTCTCTCTCTCTCTCTCTCTCTCTCTCTCTCTCTCTCTCTCTCAAAATATTTTGCGGGAAGAAACCCTTGAATATGTCCCTACTTATCCCCATCCATTGTCAAAACAAGTCATACGATTGGCACGTGTCCCGTGTGATGAGGTTGCGTGCATGATATGATTGACCGAACCAAATATACCATCACATAATTAGTGAACATTTCATCTCATCTTCGGGTAGCAACAACCAACACATTAATAAAACAAAATAATAAAAAAAAATAGAAAAAAAAGAAGAGAAAATTAATTATAAAAGACCACTAGGGAGTGTGGACTTCGATTTATTCACGGCCCTTCCGTTGGGGAAAGCATGTGGGTGTTGGAGGGGAGAGGTAGAGAACATGGGAATAATTGAATGAGGCTCAGAAATCTTCATGTTCGCATACAGAATTCAATAAAATAAAACATATCAACTATCTCTACTTGCAGAGTTCACATGTAAAGTTGTTGCATTTGTGAATCTGGTCCCTTATTTATAGAGGAAGTTCTTGTTCTTAGAAATGACAATAGCTATAGATACGTTCCAAATCCCCTCATCCGTCCGTCTCCGTTTTTTCTCCTTCATTGGGCAAGCAAAAGATGGCGAAAACTGTTTCTGCATCAGCAATCTTGTTTGGATTATGCTATTTTTCTATCCATGCCATTGCATTTTCGCGTTCTGGGTGGACTAAAGCACATGCTACCTTTTATGGTGGTAGTGATGCCTCAGGCACTATGGGTATGGAACTCCAATTCAGTATAATTTTCATTTCCTGCTTTTCTCAAGCCAAACAGCACGCACAATTTGCAAGGCTGAATAATGAATAATGAATAATGGTTTGGTTTCATGCAGGAGGAGCATGTGGGTATATATGGGAACTTGTATTCTACAAGGTATGGGACTAGGACTGCGGCCTTAAGTACTGCATTGTTCAATGATGGAGGTTCATGTGGGCAATGCTTCAAGATCATTTGCGATTATCAAGCTGATTCCAAGTGGTGTAAGAAGGGGGCATCTGTGACAGTCACTGCAACAAACTTCTGCCCTCCTAACTTTGATCTTCCGAGCAATAACGGAGGCTGGTGCAACCCACCTCTCCAGCATTTCGATATTGCTCAGCCTGCCTGGTAAAAGATTGGCATTTACAAGGGAGGGATTGTGCCCGTTTTGTTCCAAAGGTCTGAACTTTGTTTTACTTTCTTTATCTTATATTTATGTGAGATGTTCCACGTAGAAAGGTAATCTAATGCTCTTTTTTTTTTTTTTTTTTAATTCTGATATTGGTGCAGGGTTCCCTGCAAGAAACATGGAGGTGTTAGATTCAGAGTCAATGGAAGAGACTATTTTGAGCTTGTCTTGATTAGTAATGTGGCAGGGACAGGATCAATTCAATCTGTATCCATCGAAGGCTCAAAAACTAACTGAATGGCAATGTCAAGAAACTGGGGAGCTAATTGGCAATCCAATGCCTATCTCAATGGCCAATCTCTATCCTTCAAGGTCACCAGTAGTGATGGAGAAACCCAAAAATTCTATGTGCAGTCATTTTTGTGCACTCTTTTGTGCACTCTAGTGATATGATTGGTTGGATATTAAAAAAAAATTAATCCAGCCAATCATATCAGTGGAGTGCGCAGGGAGTACGCAAAAGTGATTGTATGTAGCATTGCTCGGAGAAACCAGATTGTTCCAAAACATTGTGCCCTCTAATTGGGCTTTCGGCCCAACATTCTCTAGTACAGTACAACTCTAGGCCCAAAACTACTTCAGAGTTCAGTTTTTTGGGTTTGGAACCGATTGGTAGAGGCATGCCTATTATTTTACTGCAGCAGCCCGCCTTTTCAGGCGCCTATGGTGGTCGGGACATACAGTTCTGGTCGGTAGTTGAGATGAGGAGCAAACCCATGAACTCAAGGCTATTATTTTAGGAAAATACTTTGAGCGCATGAAGGTGAAAAGTGAAAAGTGCATGACAAAATTGAGCGCATGAAGGTGAAAAGTGAAAAGTTCATGACAAAGGCCGTCATCTCAAGTGGTCATCTCAAGTGAAAAGTTGTGTATAGAGTTGCTGAGATGCAAGTGGTCATCTCCAAAACTTGAGTGCGATAACAATATGAATCTCTTTGCAAAGCTGTAAAGATCAATCCATAAACTCCATCCTTGCTCGAACCCCAAATACAGCAACGCCACCAAGCCTGCCTTCTGTAGGGCCTTGTGGATTTCTCTGTTTTTCTATCTACAATTCTTGTGGGTTTTTTTAATTTAGTAGGTGGACAATTGCACAGAGAGTCACGACATAGTAGTTGGCCATACCCTAAAAATTATGCCTCCAATAGTTCATATCTCAACAGATTTCCCATTTAGAGGAATCTGGCATTTGTACAGCAAAAAACAAACAAAAATGTCTTTGTTTTACAAATATACAAAACTATATTTAATGAGTCAGCAGTGGTTGTGGTACCACAGCTTTTATTTTCCTTTCAAGATAGGTCATCACTGTGAAGTTCCCTCAACAAGTGGGTAAAACAGGTGAAATGTACAAGTAACCGGATGAAGTGTAAGGTTAAGATTCAAAATCATGATATCTACTTTGATACCATGTCATAAAATCATTGCTTGCCTTAAAAATTTAAGTAGATAGAAAAAAGATAAATTTGATTATTAATTTCCTTAAAAACGGCATCATCGTTTCAATACAACTTTATATTATAAGGACCTTGTTAAAGCTACTACTAATTAGGAGTTGTAAACTGGATTATCTAATTTTTTATCAGCCGTTGATAGTGACACGTGGACAGGCAGTGGGATTTGGAGCTGCAGACCAAATGAGCCTTGATAGCGGAAACGACAAAAAGTGGCCTTTATTTGTTCAATCCCATCCACCAAACATATTCTCGTCTAATGTTGTAGGGGTCACCACGTGACTCTAAAGAGTGTCCTTTCCTTTGTCTGGTTACCGATCAGGTCTAAAGCAAGAAAAAAGTTGATCTGACAACTGATAACTTTACAATTATCGTATCGTCACCCATAATGATTTTGTTTTTCAAATTTCAGAAAAATAAATATATGAATTTTTACTATATTTAAAAAAAAAAATCAATTAAATTATCTAAAAAATTTATACAAAAAATAATAAATATTATAAAATTTATTTTATGTGTTTATTTTTAGCCTACTTAAAACGACAAGAATCTAAGGCAATCATTTCTCTGCTTTCCAACAGCAGCAAGTTTGGGGAACATCCTGTTAAGCTCTCCTAGCTTATCCTATCATGCACGTATTGAAACATCCATTTCAAGGTTTTTATTGGGTCCAGCGGTCTCAAATAGGATCCTGACATTTGAGCAGTGATCTGAGCTATTTTTTTCCCCCTTCTTGTCGTGTTTTCTTTGTTACTCTTTTATTCCTTCGGATGATCGCACTTTTTCTCGTCGGTCAAAACTCGGCATCACCTTGAACTCCGTTTTCCAGTGTTAGGTACTAAATTGATTGGGTTGGACCTTTGAATACCTATAACTAAAAGTAAAGAAGAGGTAAACTCAAGAGATAAGGTAAGGAAAATCTAAAAGTTGGCACATATTCTTAAAAAGAATAGATTTAATTAGACCCTATTACTTTAAAGAAGAAAATAAATTTTTATAAATTGAAGAGATCTCTATAAATAAAAAAGACTTTCTATGTACGACTTATATTTATCTAGACAAAATTTATATATTTTATTGAGCAATATGTGAAATTATGAGAGATTATAAAATCAATAATTATAATAAATTTTGCCCTTATACAATTTGTAGATATAAATTTTTATGCCAAATTACATAAATTTATATGTTTTTTTTATTTACTTTTATTTACTTATTTATTATTTATTTTGTAGGTAAATGTATGCTAAGAGCACCGACATCCAAATCCACATAATGTGTCAGGGATAATTTCTTCCTTCATTTTTAGGCATTAACATCGGATAAAAATATCGATGTGACATTGCTTGTCCTCTTTCGAGAGCTTGCTTCAGTAGCACTACTCCACTAAATCATGTTCTTGATAACCAAATTTAGGAACGACTATACCCTCCATAACCACTCCTAGTGTCTGTCCCCTTCATATGCTGGATTCCTCTGGTATAAATACGATGCCAGGCCATATCTGAAATTTTCACAGAAAACTAGAACTACAGACCTCAATTGACTTGTTTCAACAATGGCAGCAATAGTTGCAGTAGCCCTTTTCATCCTTTTTATTTCTTCTTCAGTCAATGCACTGAGCTTAAACTACTATGACAAAACATGCCCACGTTTGGAGTCCACCGTTACCACTGCTGTCCAGAAAGCAATGAAAAACGACAAAACAGTTCCAGCGGCGCTGCTTCGAATGCACTTTCATGACTGCTTTATAAGAGTAATCATCTTATCTTTATCCCGCCCCTCAATCGTGTAAGACGAAATTAATTACTGGGAACTTGTTACTTGTGTTTGTATTTTAAGGGTTGTGATGCTTCCGTGCTGCTGCAATCAAAGGGAAAGAACAAAGCAGAAAAAGACGGGCCTCCTAATATTTCATTGCATGGATTTTATGTCATAGACAACGCAAAGAAAGCGGTGGAAGCTTTGTGCCCCGGTGTGGTCTCTTGTGCTGATATCTTGGCTCTGGCGGCTCGTGATGCCGTTGCTCTGGTTAGTTTACAGACATTGACAACTATGACAAATCCTGGCAACAGTAACTGTAATAATTGTCAGATTGATAAGTATAACAAATCATGGTAATAG